>NC_090934.1:1314359273-1314611773 GCF_040938575.1 Ambystoma mexicanum
GGGTCCATACTTGGCACAAAGGATAATCCTTTGTTGAGACCGCATAGCTCCATCTTATTGAGTATTTTATTAGAGAGGTTCATTACTAAATTCGTCTTTGTTCTACTATCTCCTTCCTGTGTTCCGATCAGGTTCTTATTGCTTGTCTGTCTTCTCCTCTCCCCCTTTCCTCCTCTTCTTCCTCCTCCCCTGAAGCCCCTGTTGTGGGTTTCGTTGTTGGTATAGGTTTTGTTATAGGGGCATGCGTCACCAATGGGTCTTGGAATCTCACTTGTTTTGTGCTCGTAAATCTGTTTCCTCTGTGATAGCGTCTTATGTCCTCTAAAGAAAAAATGTTTGGTCAATTCTTGGTTGTCCGTTTGGTTCCTGTTAGTGGTCTCATTTTCACTATTTGCATCTGAGCTTGTTGGTGATGCTCCCGGTGTGCTATTGCTTGATGATGGTTTACTTTTGTTGTCATACTTCTGTTGGAACGTGTACTCTCTGTCCTGTCTATAGTCCTTGTCATCTCATGAAGTTTTTCTCGCTTTTCTTAATTTGATCTCATGAGAATGGTATCCGTTGTCTTGTCATTTTTCATTTTGGTTGTGTCTGGTGCATCAATTTCCTGGATTTCTTTTTCAACTTTTTCCATCTATTTTTCAATTATTTTGTGCTCTCGGTCCGCGTCCACAGCAAGTAGTTCCACCATTTTTGTTGAGGTTCGTTTCCCATTCTTCTGCCAGGTCCTTATCTTCTTCATTGTGGAAATTAGGGAAAATTAATATACGCAGTGCTCGTGGTAGTTGTTTGTTCTTTAGGTAATTCTGCATGGTTGCTCTCTCATAGTACTTGTTTATTTCCTTAATTGAGAGTCTTTCTAGTTTGATACATTTGTCCCATAGAGATTCCAAAGTGCTTGGCCTGTTCCTAAATACATTCTCTGTACTTCCTTGTGCAGAGAAGAGTTCTCTGGTGTCTTCATCTCTATTAACTCTATATATTTTCAATTCTATCTTCTTATACTTGGGTCGGTGGTGGCTGCACTCACTAATTCAATGGTATGAAGTTGATTTGGGTTGGGTGAATTATATTAGTCAGCGCGCTCTACCCCTTACTTTGTTTTTATTGATGTTAGTGGTTTCTGACGGTTCCAAATAATGACATGATTGATTATTTATAACGCACTTAATACCCAGAGGTTTCCAAGCACGGACCCGGGGATCGAATCTGTGTTGCTCCGTGTTGTCTTGCTTCCAAGGCAAGCACATCGCCCTAGAGCTATCCTCCCGAGAATAATGTGGACGTCAGTGGCTGCATGGCTACATAGGGCCCGGTATTCACTGACCGCTGTTTGGGTTAATAAGTAGGAAGTTAGGGTTCAATGTAAGCCTCTGCGCTTTTTTATATACAATGTTTACAAATTTGTTTCCCCAATAATTTCAATGTACACTAATTAGTGAATATTACTTTTACATTTTATTCAGTTTCTTTAGTGCATTCATTAACAGGTTTTACAAAAACTTTCCTGGATGGCGCAAAGCAAGTGCCATCACTCCATTCTACATCACTCAGTATATCTAGGATATGCATGGTCCCTCGAGTGTAAGAATTGAGTTTGTATACCTCTGCTCTAATGATTTTGTCGATAAATTTTGATACATTTTTCGGTAACCCACCCGATTCCACTGACAATGGGTCTTACCTCTGGTAGTTCATCATATTCCTTATGTATTTTGCATAGGAAGGAGGTATATAGTTGGAATCTTGGGTTTATTCATGCTCCTGAATGACTTTTCCTCATCATTAATTAGTAGTTTCCTGTGCTATTTGTTAATCAGTGTTTGTAGCCCTTTAATACTTAGGACTATGAATCTTTTTTGTAGAATTTTGTAGCAAGCTGGGGTCGCTAGGCATTTGTTGGTTATTGCAATATAGTCTGTTTTGTTTAAAATGACAACATATTCATATTTAACGAGATACTATACCAACAAACTAAGGGCATAGCGATGGGCACTTGCTTTGCGCCGTCCAGGAATATGATAGTGTGTTTCAATGTTCTGGATGGGTACGTGGCTGTGTAGAGAATGCAGTGTGGGTGGACCCGAGAGAAGGTGTATGGGTCAGTGAGTGGTGGGTGAATGAGTACGAATGTGATAGTGTGTGTTTGAAATGTTCTGGGTGGGTGTGTGATTTCCTGTGTGGAAAATGCAGTGCAAGTGGACCTGAGAGGTTTATGAGTGATTGAAAATGGCTGCAATGAGAGCGCCTGGAAACACAGTGTTAGACGCATCGGAAGGTCGTGTGCCATGATGTCACCTGGAGGCGGGGTCACATGACACCACGTCCTGTGATATCATCAGGGGTCAAGGGCCATGTGATGTTACTTCCCCTACCCCTGACATTTTGGTGAAATGATGTCCCTGCCCACGGGCAGTCTCCAGGCGCTCGTGAATGGGATATGTTAGAATTGCATTTTCATGAATCTCACGCAAGCCTCCAACTTTTTTTCACTGCCATTAGTCTCAAAACCCACACTCCATCAATGCCAATGTGTTAATGTACAAGTCCAGCGAAACTGGTGGGATTATTTGGGGCGATAAATATATAAATGTACTTTCGGGGGGCACTGTTAATTTTTTGTGTGGCAAAAATGTGCTGGCATCATTATAATGCACAGTGCAGTGTTGGAATCTAGTTTAGAAACAAAAGGCTGAAAATGGTAGAATGCACATAGAGAGAGACACTGTGGGCATGCGTACCAGCCCACAAATGGTGCTTGTCTCGTGACATCCAACCATGCACAACAAAATATATACTTGCAAGAGCAGCACACATGCCTCTAAACTCCCGTAAAGCCAAAGAAGGGTGTTTTTTTTCCAGGAGCAGAGCTATAAACCATTGCAGTCACATTGGGTTGTCCAACTCCAGGCTTCGAGGGCCGGAATCCTGACGGGTTTTCAGGAAATCCCCCATTGGTACCCTGTGGGGGTGTGTGGCAGCCTCTCAGCCAATGAGAAGGCGTGGAATGGGGGCATTACCACATGGTAATCCTGCCGCTCCGAGCCTCCTCAGGGATGGAAGCCAACATCTTCCTGGCTGGGGAATGAAGTAAGTGTTCCCTTCCCACCCTCCTCCCAAGCCCTCCTCAGATTTCCTTGCAACCCTTCCCTCCATTTATCTGGTTTTTTGATTCTTTTTGGGAGCGAACACGCTGGAAACACTTCTGTGACACACCGCCATGGAAAGGAAGAAGGGACTAAGTGTAGTCCCTTTTCTGCTTTCCATAGCAGACATTTTTTTGTTTACCTTTTTTCCTATTCTTTGAATGGCCGACATGAAAAGGTAGAAAGGTCTACATATGGTCCCTTCTCTCTTCCCATGGCAGACATTTTGTTTGTTTACTTTTTTTAACTAGTTTCAATGGCCACCAAGGAAAGGTTGAATAGACTTTGTTTTCCTTTCTTAGTGAGTGGGCATGTTCTTTTCCTTTTTCAGTTGCGAAACACCTGGAGCTTCTCTCAAATTAAAAAAGTTGCTTTTAGTACCCTGGTCCAATGGGCAAGGTAATAATAGCAATTAGCCCCTTGACAGGGCCATGTTTATTTTGCAAAGTTTTGTGAGGATTCTTCCGAGGCGGGGGGGGGGGCGAAGTTATAAGCCGCCGAAAAAAGAGCTCTTCAGTGCTCTTCCTCTGGGTTGACCAACTTAACCATAACTACACGCCCACTACCAAAGATCACATGTACTGAAGGGACTGCAACATTATTATTTCTATGGCTCAAATATGTGCAGTGTAAGGTCCGTTGCCCGCTGAGAAACAACAGTAACAATGACAAATAAACAAGCATTTTGTGCCCCCACGCCAACAGACCTTAAAGGAATGGTTCGGTCAAAAGTTTTTATTGTCCCTACAGGTTGGCCATGTGTTTTTAAGCCTAAGTCGCTCGATTTTAGAAAAATTTCCTATGGACCGTACCCGAGTTTTCGTCCATTAAACGCACGCGAAAACAGGCACAAGGGCGCTGCCATTTTGTGATAATCCTATCACTTGCCCCATCGCCCTCGATGGCCTGCTTTTGCGGCACTAAATCATATCCCCCGCCCCTGAGCCTGACATTATCAAAACATTCATATTTCCCGCCTCTCTCTGTGACGTTACTGTGCTGCGTAGGAAAATGCGCCCAGTTGTCTTCTACGTGACTTCACACAGAACCCGGAAACCAACACAGATCAACTCACAACACAGCACGCCACAATTCGGAATATGAAACTGTACATTAAAATCAAACAGCAATACGGTACATTTGGTAAAGTACATTTATTTGACATTAAATGTTTAGAGAATATTCAGCAATTGGCATATTAAATCGTAATGGAATTTTTTTTCTTTTCTCTCGATCCGCAAATCCGGAAAAGTTTATCGTGAGTCACGCGCTGTTCCTTTATGGTACACAGGGTGTTGGTTTTCGTTAAAAGAAGCACTTTGGACGCACGGTGAACCGCAAGGCTGTTCCATCAACTAGGCACTAGGCCACCGTAAAGGTTGATATGTTGCTTCTAGCCGCTAGTACCACATAAGGGCATATGGCCCCTTGGCGATCGTCCCATAAGATGATCAATGTAGTGCAGTTGTTTACAAGAAGCTGCAGCTGGCGGTTGAAAAATCTGTCTACCGGGGTCTGGAATAGGTGGCAGTGGCAGTACGGTAGGATGTACCTGTTTAGAAAACATAACAATTGAAATGAGTCTCACCAGCCGATCTTTATTACTATTATTTATTTTATTTGTTACGGGCGAGCTGAAACTATTTGCTTGCGAGCATAGTGCAATGGAGTATGTTCGGCTCTAAAAGCAATGCGAAAACTAACGAAATAAATTGAGGGAAACACACAAACTAATGATTTTTTTTACCGTTAAACCACTGAGAAACGACTGTTTGTCTACATGCGTGTCGAATGGGCACATGCATGCCCATGTGCCCGGTAGAAAGACGATTCCGCAAATGTTGTACTTGCTCTTCATTCATTCATTCATTCTGGTATAAAAGCGTCTAAAGAGTTACTTACATTATATTTGCCATTTCCATTGTATCTCTGCGTAATGAAGTCCGTAAATCCCACTGTGTTTGTGCCAACGATTTTTCATATACTGAACTAACATGAAACTCAGTCTAGTTTCAGAATTTTCAGCCTTATCGTCTCTTACGTTATTGCCCCCTCCTTCAAATGAAGTCCTTTCGGCATGGTCCCTGTCTCTCAAGGTCAAAAAACAATAGAACCTTATACTGCCAGTGCGATTCGCGGGCCTCTTCAGCCCGCGAGCAACAAATCAAAGCCGCTGACCTTCACTCTGCATGAGTGTACATTCTTATTTTGCAACATCCCGTCTAAAGCTATCTGTGAGAACTTGAATTTTTTCGACTCCATGTTTGTACTAGGCCTCAATGTGCAAATGTAAACTGGCTTCTCTCCCATCTGCAACGCCTTGCTTGGCGCGTTCTAAGGCCCCCAAATTTGTCCTCGTTGTCCGCGAGCTTTGCAGCCCTAGAGAACCAAAACTATGGAGACATTGACTTTTTGGGGGAAGGTCAGGGAAAGTATAAAGTACCCAAGGAGTTGAGTTGAAAGTGATATTTATTGTTTATTTGTTTTATTATTTGCAATACGCAAGCCCCCCCTCGGTTAACAGTGCGAAGCATTTACATGAGATTGTGAAACTTAGTTAGAGCAACAAAAATACATACATACACATATTCACAAGGTCAGCGATATGAGGTGAATAGAGAGAGAAGTCAAAGATGACACCCATGTTGTTCGCCACCCAGGATGGTGAATGGAGGGTTTAGGGTTAGCATACTTTGTATGCACTCTGTACAATAACATTATTTTCAAAAAGACAATCAGATTGCAATGATTTATTTAAACCGGGATTTGAACTTCTCAACGAGCTCTGCTTTGGGTGGACATGGCACAGTGGCAATGTTTGGTGGCAATGCATCAGTGCTCTGCACAGAAATGCTCAAAATTCCATATCTGTGCTTCTCTAGTACACTGACAATAAGGCCTTTAACAAAGTCGAACTCCATTTCCCCCTTTACTGGTTTTGCACCCCCATTTCTTAGTTCTTTTTCCAAAGGTCGTAGTGTAGCGAGGCACCCCTACATTTTCCATAGTCCTAGACTGTTCACGGCCCGCATTCTCGTTAAGGGCCAAGACCACTAGTAGAGTCCTATGTTTCATGCCCTGTAAGCTGAAATGCAATCGCTTTGGCCTGTACTTTAGGCACATATTGTGGAACACCTCCAATTCTCCTGTGTGATAGAATTCTGTCAGTCCCCTCAAATCTCTTGATAGAGTTTTATCAAAAACAATCTTCTCAATGGCTTTGTGTGTAGGTGAAGATGCAATCAACCACTTCTTCGTCCGTGCCTCCACTGTGGACAAAGGGCCATGTTCACATTGGTGGAAATGTTGGTTTTCTGTCCAGCGGTGAACGTTGGTACAGTGGTGCATCAGTGACTGCCATTTTTCAAGTAGGATTTCCACTGACCCTTCACACGTTTTGGAGCTCCACCAAAGATGGTTGCTGATAGACTGGGGCCACTGTGAAGTACTTTCAAAACCTTTTTTTCCCCTGCAGCCGAGATTTTCTTATTGATTTATTTAGCAAGATGCCATACGTCAAATTGATGTTTAATATGTGGGAACTGCTCTCTCATTGTCTTGGCAATTGAAACATGTCTGTCCGTGGCTATGAGGTCGATGTGCATTCCCCTTGATTGTAGATATTGCAATGATTTTATAAATCCAAGTTTCTCCATGGCCACTGAGGATTTACATTGGGACACCTGCACGACCACCGAACTCACAATTTTCTTACTATCCATGTCCTGAAAGTGGTAGGTGCAGTACTTGGCAGAAAATCCAGGGCTGTCGCACTGTCCATTGTCGGCTAGCCTGAATTGTTTCCCTTCGAATGTACTTGCTAGAGACAATTGGTCAATTTTCCAAGCATCACTAATGGCCGGAAAGAGATAATCATGTTGGTATTTGTAGTACTGCGTTTTAGAAATGAAATGGAGTCCCACAAACTGAAAGAAAGACTCTAACTTTCTAAAACTGGACCCACTAAAAAGTGAAGCAGCTGCACACAGTAGATTGCCTGCTGGCAGCTTCCCCAGCATCGGTTGTGCAGACCATGAGAACGCATGATTTAATCTACAGGCGGCATGTATTTTGACGTTACAGCCTTGTTTTTGACGAGTCACATGAATCAATGGCTCCCCACATACTTCCCCTCCAACTGAATGCCCACATTTCAGCATACTTATAATATCCATCAAACAACTGTTGAATACTATGTATTTGCCCTCTTTCATTAGACTGTTATCTGGCGTGAAAGTTGTTTTGGACTGTGCCGTTGAGGACATACCAACAAATTTGAAAGAAATATCGCTGATATCAAGTTCTGATGCGTCGTTGGGTGCTGCTGCTGGTTCTTTCTCTGTCAGTTCAACATCTCTTACTTCAGCATTGATGGGAGAACACAACAATGTCGACAGCTTTTTGGGTGGCATTTTTTTGGCGAGTGTAGATTGTGTGAATTGATCTGCGACTACTTCAGAGCTATCTTCAATACATTCAGTATCATCTTCTTTTGGTGGTGCAGTCGAACTGTAGCAATGGTCCAATACAACTTTACTAGATTCTCCGGACACATTCAATTAATGTTCTGGCCATTGGACATGAGCATCTCGAGTCTCAACACGCCGCGTCTGAATTAATAGTTCCTCCATAGTGTAAATGGTCTGGCAAGCAACATCTCTCATTTGCTTCACTGTCTGTGTATGTATAGTTTGTACACCCATGGGTAACTAGAGGACAGATTGGAAAAGGGATGTTCATTTTAAACACAATATAAAGTATAGTACAATTGACAGGAAAAAAACATAATATAGTCTCCAACACAAAACAATTCCTAAAATTATGAACTGTTTGTAACTAACCTTATTTCTGTTTCTTTTCTTTGCAACTTTCTTGACTCGAACTTCAACATCTGCACACTGTTGCTCCGATTCGTTTCCGCATGTCTTCCCTTCCTCTTGCGCTGCAACGACTATATTTTCTGGATCTGAATAGAAAGCACGGAATGACGCTCCATCGACTCCCTGAAACATAGTACTTTCATTACTATGTATCACAATATTGAAAACATAAAACACATGTGAGGACGAACACACAGGTACATTTCAATAGCTAAACACGAATTAAACATTCCGTAGAACAATCAAACGACAAGTATTCAAGCTCTGATGATCTAGTTCGATGGAACGGTCAGTATCCATACCTCTGGCTCCGCATGGACTGCCATGAATGGTTGTATTGGAGAGGAGACATCAGCCACTCCCTGAAACACAGTACTTGCATTAGTATGGTTTTCAATATTGGAAACATAACACACACTTGGGGTCGATGGCACAGGTACATATAAAGAGATAACCACTGCATTGTCTAAAAGAATCAAGGAATATCTAAATATGATCAGATTTCATCGACTTATTTCTCCGATTTCTTTACATCTGCATCACCTACAAGGGATGTTGTAATTGTAGAGGAAGCTCCGTTGTCTCCCTGAAACACAGTACTTGCATTAGTATGGTTTTCAATATTGTAAACATAACACACACTTGGGGTCGATGGCACAGGTACATATAAAGAGATAACCACAAATGATGCATTGTCTAAAAGAATCAAGGAATATCTAAATATGATCAGATTTCATCGACTTATTTCTCTGATTTATTTACATCTGCATCATCTAAATGGGATGCTGATATTGTAGTGGAAGCTCCGTCGTCTCCCTGAAACACAGTACTTGCGTTAATAGGGAAGAAAGTATAGCAAATGGAATCACGTTATATGATGACGCTCGATGGAGCTGTCAGTATCCATACCTCGTGCTGCTGAAGAATATGTAGGGATGTTGTAAATTTAATGCGCACTTCTGAAAGCTGTTGCGCCGATTCGTATACGCAAGGACCCGCTTCCACTTCCCCTGGAATTACTTGAATGTCAGGCTCTGCATCAAGTGCAGGGGTTGACGCTCCATCAACTGCCTGAAAGATAGTACTTGCATTAGTAAGGATTACAATATTGAAAACATAACACACACTTGGGGTCGACCGCAAAGGTACATATCAATGGCTAACCATGAATGAAACATTGTGTAGAACAATCAAAAGAAAAGTATTTCAGCTCTGATGATCTAGTTCGATGGAGCTGTCAGTATACATACCTCTTGCTGCTGAAGAACATCTGGGGATGTTGTCAATGTGGTGGACGCTTCAGCATCTCCCTGGAAGAAAGTACTTGCATTACTATGGATAACACTAATCATAACTGAAAACAAACACCAGTGGACGATAACTAAGGTGTGTATCAATTGGAAAGCACTAACCAAACATTTGGTAAAATAATTACACAATACAATAAATATATTACTTGACATGCATAAAACAAGTCTGTAGCGGAATAGCCAAGTAAGATTACCTGATACGCGCTAGAAGTGGTCGATAACTGCGAGCACGTTACGGTTGTAGAATGTTCTTGCTTCAGATTCAAGGGATAGTCAAGCAGTTGTAAAGGTAAATTATTGATTGATAATGAAATGCCAATATTAAAAATTGCCATGCAAGGAAACAGAATACTTGAGAGTAATGCTATTGAAAATGCACAATATAGCACAGTTCCCTGTGCCCATATATAGATTTAGATTGTGGGTTATGAAATCGAAAAAGAATATATTGATAAATGTCATTATTCAAAAAGCAATACACTCATATCAATGTCAAAAGTATTACAAGGGACACAACACCTAAATATCAATGAATCCATTCGACTACCTACACACTACCGCAAGGCCTAAAGCTAAATCCGGATATTTGACTCACCAGTGGCGGAATGTGGATGAATAGAGTGGGAATAGCGTTTGCGAGCAATTTTCGTGTCGTTCGCCGTTTATTCTTCTTTGTTACCCAAGATGTTGTGTACATGTTCGAGGAAAAGTGCCGGCTGCAGTAGCGGTATCGATCACCCCTCTTGTCCTCTAAAACTTGTTGGACTCTACTTTCCAGCTCATCCAGTGGATATCCGCAATGTCTGACCCATTCTCTTGTTCGATCAACAGTTTTCGGGAATACATGCATTGTAGGGCCTTCAGATTTAGCATGGGTCTCGAAGGGCAACCGCTAATCGAACAGGCAGGCATTGTTGAAAATTCTGAAAAGTAAATATCGACATTATTATACAATCTTGATGAATAAAAATGTGATACAAAAGTAAATGAACCATACAATGTTCAATGCAAGGTTTGTTTTGGTTGCAGGAACTATACCAGTTCATCATGTGCGTCTTAGTATTTGCATAAATTGCAGAAATTTATAAATGATGTGACTAAACTCTGAACATGTGACTCGTCCCTTCAATGTTCTGTCTTGCACGAGAAGGAAACATGCTTACATTATAGACTGGACCCCCGAAGGATGCAATTCGATGACAATTGACACAGATGAAAATAAATAGATCTATTGATAGCATAACAATGGAAACTCAAGTCAATATCAATGAGACCAATGAACATAGCACTATTGAGTACTCTACTCGCAAATAGATAGAAATTTAAAAATCAACGAAACATGACTAGGATACATGGCCTTACCTTGACCAACACACAGTTGGATTCAGCAAGCAGAGCAGTATGTTGCAGGAGAACAGGTAGATGGCCATAGGTAGCACACTGACAAGTTTGTCCGAAGCAGTCACAGAAGTTCACGGATAGCACGACGACGAGTAGATTAGCATAGATCTCTGTGGTTCTCAGGTAGCACGTTCAGGAGTTGACTTGCAAAGCACAAAAATGTTCTCATGAGACATATCAGGTGGTTTATAAAGTATTACAAACAGGGGTGTGTTTGTGAATGAATGACGTGTGTATGTCGTGGTATTATGTGGTTTGCCGGGGGCCGTCCAGCGTGAGCGGGGGTCCTGTCCTGTGGAGGAGTAGAAGGGACACGGGGTCTGAGGAGGCCATGTGAGCGATGGCCCCTTGGAGTGGGATACCTTTTGAAGTGTACATGCTGTTTGGCACTTTGGCCGTTCGCGCCCCTGACAGCCCACCATGGCAGCGCGCATCCACTGGCGCCAACCGCCTTTGATAGAGGGGGGTGGGATGGATGGGCCTGGGGTGTGCAGATAAGGCACAGGAAGACTGCTGAATGGAGACACATTTATGTGGATTGCAGGGGGGGCGGCCTGCTTCAAGGGGGAGCCCTGCCTGGAGACACAGAGTCTGAGGAGGCCATGTGAGCGATGGGCCCTTGGTGTGGGATGCCTTTTGAAGTGTACATGCTGTTTGGCACCTTGGCCGTTCACGCCCCTGACAGCCCCCCATGGCAGCGCGCACCCCTGGACTTGTTATGGACTTTTGTTTTTTGTTAAACTAACCACTTTTTTATACTTTATATAGTTATACTTCGCCTTTGATAGGGGAGTGGGGTAGATGGATGGATGGGCCGGTGGGCATGCAGACAAGGAACAGGAAGACTGCTGAATGGAGACACACTTGATTCATTTAAAAAATCGAAACAAACATTGTTAAAATATATGTGATGTTTTATTTTGTTTCTTTTTTTGATGGCACAAAAATACAAAACTTTACACATTGTACAGGTCAGGTTGCAGCACAGCGAGGGAAAATCCCCCGTACTGACCGCTGTCACTCGGGAAAGTTTCTCTTATGGCAAGAACAGCACAGGCGGGTATTACTCTTCGAATGTGGTGTCCAAGCCTCCCGTGAAGCCACCATGTAAAGGAACGATAGGCCACCAGCCGGTACCACCTGTGAAAAATAATGGTACAAACTGTTTTTAAATGACCAAGATAAGTTGAATAAACGTTTGTTGTCAATGACAATTCTTGTAACTAATGTCATTTTGCTCAGACAAATGCTATCTAGACACTGCACACTATTGAACTACTTTCATGCGTTACAATGATATGTAGATGTAATTTTGGATATAGGAGGTGACCATGAAATAGTAGTGGCATCACAAGCAGATTATACTTACTCGTTACTCGGATTACGAGGACGAACAGTTGTGCGAAGTTCGTGCATAAGCACCATCATTATCCTCAACATGGACCGTGTGAGGCAAGCTGCCCTGAAGTCTGGCAGCTCGGTGATGCATTGCGGTCGTGGCTCACCTTCCGAAATGTAGGCCACGCATCCCGAGTTTTCACAGCAGCAGAAGTTCTCCTCCTCGGTTGGCATTAGCTTGCACCGATTGCACACCGTCCATGCGACTAGGCCCAGTGTCTTCATCCGTTGATTCATCCTGCCAACTGCTGTCCGAAGCCCCATCGTTTTCGCATGTTTCCCTTTTCAGTAGTTCCTCCTCGGTATACTCGGGCTCGTACATGTAGGGCATTATTGTAGCCATTGTGTGGTAAACAAACTAAAATAATTTATAGTGATGGTACAGGTGTTCACACGGGCTACAAGCGGCAAAGGTAGCTGACCAGAGCACAGAAACGAGTCACAGAATACTCAAAGTAACACAGAGAGAGGAATGGAATCGAAAATCTGCTGCTGTGTGTTGTGAAACGGTCTGTTTATACTTATTGAGGAAAGAGGCGTCTTGCCATTTCCATGGCGACATGTCATTAGCTGAAGCGCAGCGATTGTTGACACAAGACGTGCTTTGGCGTTGTGAAATGGGCGGTACGCGTCTGCTGATGACAGGCTCAGAGTCGGGGGATATGATTTAGTGCCGCAAAAGCAGGTCAGCTAGGACGATGGGGCAAGTGATAGGATTATCACAAAATGGCAGCGCACTGGTGCCTGTTTTCACGTGTGTTTAATGGACGAAAACTTGGTAAGGTCCATAGGAAATGTTTCTAAAATCGAGCAACTTAGGCTTAAAAACACATGGCCGACCCTTATGGACAATAAAAAATGTTGACCAAACCATTCCTTTAAACCCTGTGTCAACTGCTGAATATTTACACTGAGTAACATACTAGTGTGCTGGCAACCATTTTTCCTACACCCAAACCAACAGAAAATATACACAAGCACTCACTATAAAGCAGCTCAGTCTAGCTGGCTAAGAGTCAGACTTTCAAGACTGTCAAGAAACTGGCCGGCAAGGAGTCTCCATTCTCTGAAGGCCCAGCTACTCCCCTGAACAATAGTTGGAAAGTGAAACTAGCAACAGAAGAAGAAGCCACCCCCTACAGTGGGCATAAAAGAGAAACAGTTCTTGTTAAAGCAGTTTCACCATGCTATATGCAAGCTTCTCGCTACAATGTATAAAGATTCTCAATATAGCATACATAGGTTTCAACATGTGTCATGAACATTTCAGTGAGTAGCATACACATTTTAATAATCAATATATATGTTTAAACATGGTGCATACACAAAGCTTTAGTTTACAATATGTCTTTTTATGTTGTAGGTGCATTACAATAGAACATGCATGTCTCTTAACATATAGTATAAGCAATGTCTCATTATATTATGTATGCATTTCAGCATGCTGTGCATATGAGTTATTAGAATGTAGCATGTCCATCTCACTATATAACATACATAGAATGCTATGCAATGTTTGCCTTCCAATCTTCACTGTATGTATTTCAGTATACAATGGATGCATCTAAGCATACTGTGCATACATCTCAGTTTATATTGTTTATATCTCAGCATAAAGTGTATACATGTACATGTCATGCACGTAGATAAATATACAGTATATACATCTCAGTGTACAATGAATATATCTCAGTGTACAGTGCATATATTTCAATATACAATGGACATCATCACGAGATGGGTGGTGTGGTAAAAATGCGGTGGCTATAGTGTTACCACCGCATTACCTCACCGGCCAACTATGAGTTGGGTGGAAAGTTGGAGGATTCACCTGCAGCTCTGAACTGGGGGTAAATCCGCTGACTTCCACCCATTTTTGGTGCAATTACCACTGCGCAAGTACTGCAAATTGGGGACTTACACTGTCACTGTCACTGCCACTTGTAATCCACGGTAGTACCGCTGGACCAAGTGGCAGTAACGGTAATTGTGTTGGGCAGTATTGTGGCAGATTTAGCACCGGGATACCCCCCAACTCGTGATGAGGCCCATTAATGCATGTATCTCAGTATGCGGTGCCTACTTTTCAACATATAACGTATTCATAACAAAATACTGTATATACATCTCAGCATAGAATGTACGTTCCTGGGTGTACAGTACATATACATACATATATCATACCATATATCATATATGAAATTCACTATATAGTATATACCTCTCAGTATATAATGCATGTATCTCAATATAGAGTATATGCCTCTCAGTCTAGAATGTATGTATGTCAGTGTACAGTGTATATATTTCAGTATATTATGTCTGCATCTCAATGTATGACAAATACATCTCAGTATGTACTGAATGCACTTCAGTGTTCAGTATATACATTTATGAATCTTGAATTATGTCCGAAATGGCCCCTTATAGTAAGCCATGTTCTTGGCTTATTGGAGAAACTGAGAGTCGATATACATGCAGCAATGCTTGAAAAAATCAAATGTTGACGAGAATAAAACATTCAAAGAGACTGTCCCACTGGCCAAGAGCAAAGGTGCCTGGTACCATTCCATAACCTGTTTATCACCATATGTTATTGCAGTTTTGTTTAAATAACTCTTTAAATATTTCTATTAAAAATTCCCAATGTGCAAACTTATATGGGTGAATCAGTACAGAAAGCAGATTTTTAAATGTGCGAAACATCTGTGGGCATGAGGGGAAACCCAGACTGCCCAATCGCCCTCCCACCCGCAACTATTCGTGAACTCTAATGAAATGACAATACATTCTTATTGCCAGAAATTCTCATCTTTGGAGATTGATGTAATGACATCATCTTTAGGAATGAATCCGTCACCCATTTTATATTGATTTCTTTACTTTTCTTTAAAGCCTGTGAATGGTGTAACTGTTTGTAGTATATTATTAACGTTTTTAAATCGTTAAACTCTCCCCATCGTGAGGTTCATAGAGTTCAGGTGGGGAAAGCACTGAAAAGTCTGTGCATACAGACTCTTGTATACATCTCCTGAACGTATATCCACAAAACTGGGACTGCACTGCAGTGCATTTTATGCACATGTATTCACGTGCACAAAATGCCCAACCATTGTCAGACTGTATGCACCTATTTTTTTTATAAATAACATTTAATGTGTGGCTGAATAGGCAAGTTTCCAGCCACCAGGAAGGAGGGACTATGCTTACTGAAAAGTAATTATAGAGCCTTTTGTTGCTTAGCTACTGGCACTTTAAGAAACACGTAGAAGCTGTACAGGAATCCTTGCAGCTTCAAAATGGAGGTGCAGGTTGTGAATATTGGGAACAGAGCTGGGTATCATAAAGTTCCAGCAAATGGAATGAAACCCTATTTTCAGTGCCTAATGATGATCTTCCCAATTAATAGTCAAAGCAAAATGAAGAAAAATATATGTTAGCAATTAATACCCTGGTGACATAGCCAGCATTGAACACAGCGGGAAAGCCGCATTGCATTAGGAACATTCTAGGCCGAAGAAGCGTTCTGGGGAGTTCTCTGTAACTAGCAACCTTTTAAGAAATTGTGCATCAAAACCCGAAAAAAGGCTGAAGATTTTCGCTTTCAATTACACATGTACTCATTATGAGTACATTATGCATTCCGAAATGTGCCTATGAGGGCGAGGCATCTTCAGAGATGAAAGGGCAGCGCATTAAGGGCCTTTTAGGAAATGTAATGTAGGGAATACATGCCCTACAGCCTTCAGTAAACACCCATCCTCGAGTACTCTGGCTAAATTCCTTCCTAGATTATGATCCCAGGGCTTGAGAAGAGAGGACCTTCATTGGCATGGACAGTAAATTAATCAGGGCCTCCAGTGACCGCTGTCATCGAATAGTGCAAAATGTGGGAGGTCTATAACCTAAGCGAAGATGGTCACATACATACTTGCTCAGTCTCTTGCCTTTGCTCTGCACCCCATCACCTCTTCCCAAGTGTGTCTTTGAATGTGTGGATGCGTACTCATTGAATTAGGAATATGTGTATAAGCTCAACTCCACTAAGACACGATTTTGATGTGAGTGCAAAAGGGATGCAAGATGCAGTAATAGTGTCAAGAAGCCTAAGCGCTGTCCGTGTATTCCGCAGTTTAACTTCCATGACAGAGATCAGCACGCGTCATGGTTACCACATAAAAATACTCTGTACTGCTTTTTTAATTTTCAAATATGATAGTTTACACAATGCAAATTTGACAATGTTGTGCTGTTACAGTAAGCCAAAAAATGTTACAGTGGTGTTTTCCGTCTTAAGGAACCATGTAGTGGAGTAAACCTGTAGATTGGACCAGTACAACTTCATTGCTATTTTGAGAATTTTGGGTTCAGTGAAATTCTGTGTTGATTCAAAGGAAGAACAGACACAAAGACTCTACAAGATTGGGCCAGTAATTCTTCACTGCTATTCTAGAAATGAAGCTTGGTGCAGATCCTGGAGAAGAACAGGCCCAAAGGAACAGTGAAATAGAGCGTGAAATGCTTCATTCATTTTTGGCAAGTCAAATTCGATGAAGATCCTGGAGAAGAACAGGCTAAATGGCACAGTGCCAACCATGAATGGAGAATTCCATGCTCTATTTCGCTGTCCCACTGGACCTGTTCTTCTCGAGGATCTGTACAGACCTTGAGTTGTCAAACACGAATGAAGCCTTCCTAGCTATATCTCGCTGTCCCATTCGGCCTGCTCTTCTCCAGGGTCTGCACAGATCCTGACTTGCAAACCCTTTCGTTGATTAAAGAGAATTGTGTGTCCCAATGAGCTCATCCCGAACTCATATTAAAGGGGACAAGAAGCCTGTTGGTACTATGTAAATATGAATCCTGTGTGATGTATACAATTTGAGTTATAATTCAGAGCAAATTTAAAATTGGTGTGGTGATAAGTTATGGAAGTAAGGTTTGAATCTTGAAGAGTCTGAATTGTGACTATTTCAGCTCAGGAGCAAAACGATAAAAATGGTAGCTCTTACCAGGAAGGGCGTGTAGAGATAAGATTAGTATTTTCCGACTCGCCATAAAATATAGAACTCAAATATATATATATATATATATATGTGCCTGCAGCTATCTGAAAAGGTAAGATAGCTGCCATGTTGGGAGTTTTTAAGGACACCCGAAAAAGTGAAGCCCACTTGTCATTTTGGGATGATGAGTCTTTTTCCTCCCTTAGCCTCCATCATCCACACCTCCAAACTCCTTGTCCTATCAGCATGCAGTGGGTGTAATGGGGAGGGGGAGGGAAGGAGCTGGCCAATCTGTAGCGTAGGAATTATGATAATAATGGAGTTTCACCAGCCCTATAAGAGATATGTTGTCAGTCTGAGAGGGACTTTGTGGTTTTGGACTTTTTGGCTTTTTGAGTTTCTTTGGCCTTTGACTTTTCCACTCTATTGCTGGAGGAAGTCTACTTCTGGACTCTTGCAAGGAACACCTAGCAGAGAGACAAGGAGAGCTACCATGGCCTTAAACATTGCATGGGAGACAGAGACTGGGAAATCTGGAAGCTAGGTGGGCCTGCCATTTAAGGAGCCAGAGGAAGTCTGGGTGCTGGGGACTACCCTTGACAGAAGCCTTTGACCATATCTGTGTTGTCTCTCTGAGGAGCCCTGCTGTTTCCCTGGATGCCCCATAACCAAGGCCTCCCATGTAAGTAGATTAATCCAAATGCCAACAAAAGTGTGGAGGGGATCTGCCAGCCTTAATCTCCATCTCACAGAGCGGGTTGGGGATGGAACTGGGTGGACCCCTGGCACATTTTATTAAATTTAACTCAGATTAATTCCACCATAGAAAATCACTGTATCCATTTAAATTGAATTGTGTTGGGAACTGCCTGCCCGCCTTATTTCCCATACATAAAATCACAGGATGAGTGTTGTTAGAGTCCCATACTAATAAAGTTCATGCCGTAGTGTGTTAGATCCGGTATAGACAAGTACGTGGGTTCATATTTTTCTGAGACCCTTGACTTCTATACAGAAGGTGGGTGGCCATAATCCCAAAATAACTAGAGTGTGCAAAACAAAATCTCCTATTTATTTACTTGCACCTCAAATCAGAATCCCAAGGCTCTGCATTTTATGCAAATAAAAAGTAAAAAAAAACGATTTTCCCATTGAGTCCCTTTCCTAACTTTGCCTTTCAAAGAAAAATCCGAAAACAATTTTCCCATTGAGTCCCTTTCCTAACTTTGACCTTCTAATAAAAAGGCCAAAACGATTTTCCCATTGATTTCCATTCCCAAACCTTGCCTTTTAAATAAAAAGTCCAAACTGATTAATTTCCATTCTGTCTATTTCCCAAACCCTGCTTTTTAATAAAAAGCCAAAACAAAGTTGCTACTGTATTCCCACTTCCTGTACTTTGCCTTCAAATTAAGGGTTCACATATAACTGATGCCTAGGGGTGGGGGTTGCTGGGAGATAAGAGTATTGTGATAACCCAAGCAATAACTGGGGGTTGTTTCAAATTTCCTAATTTTACTGGGCAAGAAATCCTCTCTCTTCTTTGATGTAAAGTCTTTAAATTCAACTTGTGTTCGTTACATTTTGATGCTGCCATTCAGACCTGTACCCTGGGTTCCAGGGAGGTGTATAGATAAAACAGTGTTGATTTTAAGTTGTCATTGTGAGTGGAAATTAAGCAGGAACAGGGTGGAGATTTGTTTGCCCTGAGCACCGTAGAAATGAATATGGCCAGGAAGAACCTCCTATTCAAATAATTTATTAAAGGAGAATGTGTAGAACAAAAACATGAAATCTCACAAGCCAGAATGAAGCAGCAGGTTACCGCTGTAAATGTTAACATGTGGTAGGTTAATGGGCTGTACATCAGGTCCTGGCAGACTTTTACATGACACAAACCAGCAAATATGAGCAAATTAAAATGGATCAGCTCAAAGCATACATGTAGTTCCATATGCTGATCATGGAAGAAAGACACCAGAATAGTTTGGCCTCTGTGCAACACCAGGCTGAGCTTCTGAATCAAGATCAAAAAGGGCTGATACAATTAGAAGAAAAAGCGCCACAGAGCCAAAATTTAGCATTAAAATTGGAAAATATTATTGAACAGCTGAACGATGATTTGAAAATGTAGGGCGAGAGACTCCATGTTCTGCACTGCAAGGGGGGTATAAAGAATGTGTTGAAAATCTGAGCGCAAGTCTACACAAATTAAATGAGCAGGTTGTTCATAATAGAGCCTGGTTAGAGGACAATCAGAGGTAAAATAACTGAAAGCGTCAAACAGCCAGTTAATTATCAAAGGGGTTGACTCTCAAGTTGAGTTTGATCAGATGCACCAAGATCTGAACACCTTGAAACAGCAGTAAGAGCAGTTGAGGGAAGAAAATAACAAATTACCTCAAGAGAATCGTGCCCTGGTTCAGGAAGTGCATCAGTTAAGGATGGGTGTGGAGAAAATGGAGTCATGTCTCACGAACTGAATGACAGTAGGTTACAAAATGCACAATTAACGGAAAGTGTGAGGCAAGCAGAGATAGACTTACAGCAGGCAGCACATGCCAAAATTGCACAAGGGGATGAGATTAATCTCCTGAAAAGAAACGCTCTGAATATGTGCAGATGATGCAAGCCTTGGAGAAGGAAAATGAGTCACATTGTGAAGAGAACAAGGGACTTAGAGACCGATTAATGCCACAGAGTAAAGTGCTAGAAGCCACTCAAGCACTGGTGTAAGAATTGAAAACTCAGGCCCCTGCATACCACCAAGAGATAGGGACTGAGAAAAACAAATATAAGAGGTTGGAAAGTGAAATAGCCAAATACAAACATGCTTTGAGGCATCCTGACCAGTCAGGCTATGGGAAAACGGCAGTCCAATTACTCAGTGATGACCTCCTTACCAGGGACCTCAACCCAACTCACCACCTCAAAATTACAGAGTGCAGCTGACTTCATGCATGCCACTTCTCAAACACAGGGAAACATGAGGCAGCTGGACTCACCCAGGACTAGTCCAACTGATCCATAAGGCCAATCCTTATCCGACATTGATGAGGGTTCAGGGTTACGAAGTAGAAGGGAATGTGGCCGGGCCAGTGGTCTCAGGGAATTTAAAAATACCCTGGCATGTACTTCTGACCAGGAGGGCTCTTATGATGAAAATATCAGGTAGTTGGACTGGCAGAAAATGAAGTTACAAAGGGACCACTTAGCCCGCTTTGCAGAAAGAGAAGAACCAGAGTTCAGGCCTCAAAAGAGCATCTTAAAAAAACTCCACACATTCAAGGAGGTGGGGGTAACTCTGCACCAACTCTGGAAGGAGGGATGAGGAGGATGAGTACTCTGCGGTGCAAAAAGGGGAGTACAAGGTAAATGATCCTGACATGCCACAGCACCAGAGGAGAGAAGAGTCCAGACCCCGTAATTCTGGGAGGTATTGCCAGTCTCATAGAGGTAGGGTGCACCTAGAGGAAAGGGAATGGACCACCAACAGTAGCAGCTTTGAGTCAGAGGTTGAGTGGACTCAAGTGCAGCAGAAAATTAAGTCTGCCAAATAGAAGAAAGGTCTGGTGAAATACCCAACTCAGCAGATAAAGGCCATAAAAAGATGTATGACTCCCTACCATAAGAATTAAAAATACTCGGTATGGGAGCATCTAGAGCTTTATGACCAAATGATGACATCATTTGGTATAAAAAAATAGGAATTGCATTTGCTAAGTGGACATTCTCCACCGAATACTCCAGCTTCTTTGCAGGGCTGGAGACCAAGATCACCAAAAATGGTCCACCTATATGGCAGCCATTCTAAAACACTTCTCAATTCATAGGAACCCACAGGAGGCCCGCAAGGCGGCATACAACCTGAAGTGTGGGGAAGACAAAGTCCCTAGAGAGTTTGTGCAGGAGCTGAAACGAATATTTGCACAGACCTCTAGGCTGGTGAACACCAATATCCGGGAGTTCATCAACATATATTTTCATGCTCTCCAAAAATACATAATGACCCAACTAGTAAGGGACTTTCGTGAGTGTAGGACCCTGGATTGGGTGATAGAACAGGCCACCAGGATCTATGAGGTCCAAAAGCCCTCTGAAAATAAGAATCACCAATAAGAACATCAAAAACACCTACCGCTTCAAAGATAACAGAGGTGAAAATATTCCCCATCTGGACTGGGAGACAGGGGGCCTAAATATACTTCTCACACCAATCAGCAGAATTAGGAGCAGTGGGGACCCTTGGAACCAACCCAATTGGGTGGTAGCCAGGTAGGATACCAGACCAACACTCCATATGACCCTGCCACTTACATCAGTCCAATATACATGGGTAACAGACCCATCCTGGGGTATGTCTACACCCCCCTGGGCAGAAAAGGGGTCCCAATTGGGTAGGTACCGCCCTGGGAAACTTCCCTCAAAACTTCACTTCAAACCTTCCTCAGGAGGGAAGAAATACGCCACACCCAACCTAAGCTTCTTTCCCAGATACCCTTCAAACCCTAATTTCCAGAATAATCCTTATCTCTCTCCCCCTTTCAGGACAATAAATTCCCAAATCCGGGAGAAGGGAGACCTAGGATGGAAGGTTATCAGGGAAACTCCCAATACCCAAATGACGGCGGGAGAAGGGATAGCTACCCTTTTCTGCCGCATCAAAGGTAAGCATCTAGACCTCCCTACCAACTAGAACAAAATGTCACAACTGGAGCGACAAGTCCAACAATTAACACATGACGTGGGTCACATGTTGAGGGCTCAGAAGAACCCTCAACTGAAAACTGCTGGCCAGAATAATGTAACGGTCGGGTCTGATGCCCCGGGGTAGCAATGATGGGAAGAAACCTAAGACAACCAACAGATTCCAGAGGATGGGGTCCCGCTAGAAGGGAGATGTGAAGCCCTAGAGGAAGCTTCCTTTCCCACCGGAACGAAACCCATGGAAACCTCTGAGCCTGAACATGAATCTTCTGCCTCCGAAAAGCTGGAACCTAAAGAACAGAATTTAAGTAGGAGAAATCTAAAGCCAAAGCCACCCCAATTTGTGGAGGAAGTCCCCATCATCCCTTTCGAAGGAGAAGAATCCCTGGAGGATTCAGGAAAGAAAACCTTCTCTTTCAAGGATGGAGGGATTCCTCCCAAGGCAAAATGGGTACCAAAAGACCCTGAATTTGACAGGATAAGTATGGAAACTGACCCAGAGCAAGAAGCTTTAAACTCAAACAATGTCAGCCAGAAGACCCAGAAATCACAGAGGTATCCTCCCCCAAACAGGTTTGGGCAACTGTCTCCAGGCAAAGGGGGACAGCAAAGAATCGGGGGAAAAAGGGGACTTCCCAATCCCACCTTTTTCTGGGTGCATTTTATTTTCTTACAGATTCCCGGTCTCAGACACAAAAACCGTACAAGATCATACAGTGTCGGAGTTCAATATGAAAATGTTAACCGCCAAGCTGGCCCATAATGCACATTTCCTTTGCCCCTTGAGGATAGAGAAGGAAGATTGTATACTCCTGTCGCGGTACAGGGTCAGTGTGAATTATCAGCGCTGGTGGATACTGGATCATAAGCCACCATCCTGTCCCAAAAAGGCCCTCGACCAACTAAATTTAGTTAGGGGAGAGTCACCAAATGCCCCTCACATTTCTTACCGAACAACTCCAAAACTTCAATGGGAATGATATTTCCGTCAAAGGGACTGCTGATCTAGAAATAGAAATTGGGCAAAATAGAGTGAAACACCCAGTAATAGTTGTGACTCCAGAGGGCACACCTTGTCTATTGGGGAATGACCTCCTTTGAGGTTATCGCCCCTGATTGACTGTGTAAACAAGGTCCGCTGGACTCAGACTAACTGGCCAATTAAATTAAAACAAAGCACAAATGATGTGAGTTTGGCACATACACATGATTGAACATAGGTCTGACAAAACAGAATTCCATTTTAGGAACAATTAAGTCCCAGGCATCACTGTCATCTCTGTAGGAGAACACACAGGTGCTGGGAACCCTTCTCCTATCTTGACAATCAACCTTGCTCCTAGTTTAAAGTGCCATTCGACACTGGAAGGGAATACTCTGAAATTATACACTAGTCCAAAATCAGAGGAAAACCCAAATCACATGATGAAAGAAGGTAAAAAACCAGCTCAAAGTCTGAGCCACATCCAGACAAAGGGTGAACAGCTGTTTTTCCCCATTCAAATAAATGAGGGGCAGGAGCCTGTTCTTGCCAGCGTATGCCTGAATAACGGAAGAAGTGTCATCAGTGAAGCATTATTCAGGAAATCCCAAAAGATCAGGCCATTCCCACATTTAAATTGATTGATAAGTGGGACATGGGCCTGGAAACTCCAAATTCCAAATATCTCCTGCCTAGCAGGAGTATGCAAAAAATGTCCATTGCCGACAAAAGCATAGAACATAATTGTTGGGTTGTCAGAGATGCACCCTCTGGCTTTTACTTAGGCAGTGACATTCTCAATTGAGTTGCAATTCATTTAGACCTAATTAATGACAAAGACTAGTCCCAACGGGGAGTAACCCCATGGGCTTCGACAACACTGAGAAAGCATTCCGGTCAGCTCAATTGTTGCCTTGTGAGGTTGAAGTTCAAGTGAGAGAAGATGTTAGCATCCCAGGACAGGTGCGAGAATTTACAATTCCCCTACAGATTAAGCGAGGACAGAACCTCAAAAACAAGGACGTCTATATAAATTTGATTTTTCATCTCCAACAACAAGGTTTGTATTTACATTTGATACCCCTAGTTGACCTAGAACACAACACCATTAGAATATTGGTGGAAAACAGCGACCCTCGAAGTATCACTTTGGGGGCAGATACCATTTTTGAAATGGCGGTTGATGCCCAACATTATTCTATTGATTTAGGTAATGAGATCTTGGGCCAATTCCAAATGACTGCTACAATTTTAACGACAGTATCCCTCCGGAAAACATTTTCACCAGGCAAGGGAGGAATTTCTTGGTGTACTCTTCCTGTCATTATGGTTGGAAGAGGTGACCTGTGACATCAGGAAGGATGTGGTGGTATTCTGAGTCAACAGTGACTACCTCCCATCTTGGGAACAGCCCATCCAGGCCAACACCACCACAAGAGATCTCTCCACCCAACTGGAGAATGCAGCTGAAATTGCCAAACCCGAGGACTTTCCAGGCTTAAAGCAAATGGTCGAAGGACAAATCAGTCTCGCTGTTGCCTATGAGACCGAGGAGCAAAAACAGAAGCTGAAATAGGTGTTTCTAGATTTTCAGGATATCTTTGCAGTGGATTCATAAAACTGTGGATGCACAGAAATTCATTCAACCACCATACCCAGGGACCCTAAGATGGCTCCACTATTTGTGAAGCAATACCAGTTACCTCTCGAGTTCATGGAGCCACCCACAGAGATTATTAAAAACTTAGAATCCTGTGGGATAATTCGTCCAATCCACAGTACCTTTAACAACCCAGTACTGGGGATACTCAAACCCAATAGCCAATGGAGACTGTGCACAGACCTAAGGGAGTTAAAAAAAAAACGGGTCCACATGTCAAGATGGCCACTTCCCTACATTGATATGGGACTGGCCCAGATCCAAGGGTCAAAGGTGCATGCCGCCATTGACCTGACCAACGGTTACTGGACAGTAACCGTGAGTAGGGAAGACCAATATAAGCTTGTCTTTACCTTTGGGGGCAGCAATACACGTGAACCCGAACCCCCTTTGGATAGAAAAATTCTGGCAACTAATTTGACATCTTCCTACATAAGGCCATGCCCGATTTGGGCGACAGGGGAAACCTGGCCTATGTGGATGATGTCTTAATCAAGAGCTCAACTGTGGAGGAACATTTAGCAGAAATACGCTATGTTCTGACCCAGTTGCAGAAAGCTGGAGCAAAACTGTCCTTTCAGATGGCACAGTGGTGTAAGACCCACGTTAACTTCTTAGGGCACGAAATCACCCTTGAGGGTCTCAGTCCCCAGGTGAAAAACGTGGAAGCATTATTGAAATGGAAAGACTCTACTAGTCTGCGAGAACTAAGAAGCCTTCTCTGACTCACTAATTATAGCAGAAAGTTAATTGAAGACTACAGAGGTCACTCGACCTATGGTCCATTTATAAAAGGTCAAGTGGGAGTGGGGTCCGGAACAATCTGAGGCAGTAAAACAACTAAAGAGAAGCCTTTCCCAAGCCCCTTGCTTAGCTAACCCCATAAAGAACAATGAGTTCTTCTTGGAGACGGGGTGCTCAGATACTTGCTTAACAGCGGCATTATACCAAAATCATGACTAGGTCAACAAAGTAATCTTGTACGCGTGCAAGACTTTGTCCTCTGTGGAGGAAAAATGCAACGATAGCGAAAAGTCTCTACTGGCAACTGAGTGGGTGTTGAAGAATTACTGCCCATTCACCCAGGGGCAGCACATCATCATTGAGACTCCTCACCAGCCCTTGCAATATATCAAAAGTGACCAAATCCGAACAGGGAACATGAGTAATTTTTATTTTTTTACATTTTTTTATTGGTTATATTACAAACCTTTAAAAAGACAAAAGAAGGAAAAGAAAAACCAAGCTAAAATGTATACATTCAAATCAATACAAGGCCTCCTCCCTTCATCTATTTCCCATAACATAGTCTCGGGTGCAGACCTCACGACGTCCCAGCGATCAGGTCCACCGAGATATCGTGTAGACGATCTTTTATAACACGAAGGAAAGAAACCAAAGCATATAACAACACTCTGTTTGACCCATCAAACAGAGCTCTCCACCAGTCATCACGAGTGAGGCACTGAAAATTCATTGTTACTGGGCTGAAGATGTTAACTCTCTCAGTCTCAAACTCGGGACACATTATGATTAGATGTTTAAGTGTTTCCTTTGTGGAGGAACAGAATCGACACACAAGGTCCGAGTCCGGAGATTGAGACCAATAGCAAAGACGTTCTTTAGTTGACATAGCATTCAGCCTAAACTGAAGATAGGCGGCCCGAGCCCACTGGTCCGGGAAGCAAGCTAAGTATGGAGGTACATATCCGTATGCTCTTGCCTGGGCCGGCACTTCACGCATGGACTTAGAATTAGCTCTTTTGTCACAAGTCTGGATCCAGTCATTTCTCCAAAGCTTTAGTTTTGCAGCATCTGGGTTTTCAAGCAGCAGTTGCATCGTGATATCGTACGAGCTAAGCACATCATAGCATATCTTGTTCCATTGAAATGCAATTGTAGGTACTTCCTCAATTCTGTCTATGCAAGGCTTTCCTGTTGAGGTCAAATATGGCCAAAACAAGAAGAGACTTCTAGCACAAGTATTGGCTGACCTACATGACTGTGCTCAAGAAAACTGTCTTGAGGATGAAAGTCTAAGGACCAATGACAATATGAAGGCGTAGCTTACTTCCCCGCAGAAATTCTATGAGGAAGAAACGTATCAGGGGATACCCACACGTTATGTGGATCGGTGCTCCTATCATGTTGACAATCACAGGAAACATTTTCTTGTGGATGGCATTGGGAATGCCTGGGTGAATGATGCCCCAGAACTCTCTGCTGGGTAAAAAATAGGTCCCCGAAGTAGTCAGGTGGCAGAGTTGATGGTGGTACATCAAGCCAGCCTCACTGAAGCACCCCACCAACTGAAACAACTAGACATAATGACTGACTTTGATTATGTCAGGAATGGGTTCTTGGAATACCTGACTAACTGGAAAAATCAAGGCATGCTTTGGCAAACAATAAGCCTCTCAAGCATGGGAAATTAATCCAAGCAATTGATGATCTGGGCACCTCTAATGAGATGACGATCTATTGGAAAAAGATCAGAGATCACTCCAAAATAGAGGGACCAGACAAAAATGGAAATGACTGGGTTGACCGGTTGGCCAAAACCGGAGCCATTCACGGGGATCTCATAGAAAACTAATCCCTGTTGAGGGAAATCAAGGTAACTGCTGTCACCAGGTCCCAAACCCATGCCAGTAATTAACTCTCAACTGCCCAGTGGAATAAATAAAACCCAGATGCAGATTTGATTACTGCACAAAGAGAGGACCTCATTATTGGGAAATGTTATTGTAATTGTTTGTAATTGTAATTGTTTATTTGTAAAGCACTTATACACAAGTGAAGTGCTTCAAAGCACTTCAAGGGGGGAAGGCAACAAGGGATTACAGTCGTCATTCTTAGGCCTTGAAGATTACGAATGATCTAACAACAATAACTAGCGTACTAGGCCAGAGGCATATCTACTAGTGTAAGTGTGCGACAAAGAGTGAGGGGAGAAGGGGGTGAGAGAGAGAAAGGGACCTACAGTACAATAAACTACAGTACTAGGCCTGGCGACTGCTTGGTGGTTGGTCATCCAATGCGCCTACGCATGTGTTTTTCAGGCACAATCAAGCTAGGGAGGGGAGAGAAAGGGAGGACTGGACAGACAGACTTGCTTGGTCAGTACATACAAGGTCATGAAAGTGCACAGAGACAGGAAGTGTGAGGGAGAGGGAGGGGGGCAAGTGCGCCCACTCCAACAGGGACCAGGGTTAAGTTCAGAGTAGTCACCCCTCTCGTGGAGCAAGTGCAGTAGTGCCAAGCAAAGTACAGATGCCGAGAGGCAAGTGCAGGAATGGTGATGGAGCCTGTGAACAGTCAGGGAGATGAGTGGGTGGGGAAAGTGAAAGAAGGAGGGAAAGAAGCAAGGAGAGAGGAGGTTAGCAGGGGAGAGGGAGAGAGAAAGAGGAAAAGAAAAGGGAGGGCTTGAGGAGTTTCCAGAACTTAAGGAGGGCCGGTTCAAGACGGAGAGAGGGAGGGAGGCTGTTTCAGAGGGAGGCACCTGCAGAGGATAAGGATCTACCCACAAATCTCTGTTTGGAAAAATGGCTCACCCGCAGAGAGTTGGAGGAGGCTAACCGGAGGGATCTAGAAGGAGAGTATTTGGGAAGAGAGCGCTGTAGATAGTGAGGACCCCGGCCCCAGAAATCATTGTGGCATATGCTGAGGGACTTGAATTTGATCCTTGCAGCCATGTGGAGCCAGTGTAGTGATTTCAGCACCAGAGAGATGCGGTCCCTGGGCTTGAGGCCAAGGATAAGTCTCACGGTTCAGTTCTGGATACGTTGGAAAGGTTGGCGAGAGGAAGTAGGGAGATAGAGAAAGAGACTGTTGGAGTAGTCCAGTCTGGAGAGAAGCAGGGCTCTGGACACAGTGAGCCTCTAGGGAAATGTGTTACGCTCACCTGGTACCCACAGGGACGCCACCCAGCCGGGTTACTCGCTGGTATGCTTCTCAGCTTTGCCCAGATGTGGTCTGCGGGGAAGGTTCTGCCTTGTGGTAGAGTTAGGCGTGCTCTCCATCCTGCCTTCTTTGCAGGGGCGCGTTGTCTTTCATGGGCGTGTGCGGTCCAGTTACTTCACTGACGCCTGCCCGTTTGATATTGTTCAGGTAGGTCTTATTGCTGTTCTTTAGTTTTGTTGCTGTCATGCATGCCTACCTTTGTTTAAAGTGTCTCTTTTTTCTCCCTTAGGTATGTAGAGCTTCAGCGCGGCGAACTGGCTTGGTTGAGCCCCGCTGATGGCGTATTAAGAGCGCTATGAAGCGGTAAGTAAGCGCTTTGCGCAGCGCTGCAAAATCTTGCCTTTGCTAACCTGTGTTTTCCTTCCTTGTAGGTCGCGGTGTTCTTCTGCGCGAGTGGAATGTCCGGAGTGATGCCAGCCGAGAGGTGACCAGCCAGGTAAGCCTTTTGAGCAGTTCGTAATTTGCAAATGTCTCTACTGCTTTCTTTAATATTGCCTCTATCTTCCTCTTTCAGGTTGTTCTGACCGGGAGGTGTGCAAAATCGAGGAAGCTGTTCTCAGTAACTGCGAGTGGCTAAAGATGAAGACTGCAGGTAAAATGCTGCTGCTAATGATGTTCCTTTTGTCTCCTTGCAGGTTCTGTTCTCCGAGGTTCGAGGGAATAGCTGGACACGGTGAGCGTCACGTTGCAAGCTGCAAAGTAACGCGAAGCGTGTTGTCTTGCTTGGGTCAGGTTTAAATAGCCCAACAAAATAGTCCAGGTAAAGTAGTCCATGGGCTACCACACCCAGAACACTAGACCGCATAGCTTGGTTCTTAGGAACCAAGCTATGTGGATGCCTCCATGTTGGCTGACAACACAATAAGTAGTTCCCAAGCACATGTTTTTCATGATGTATGAGCCTGGCGCCCTATGCACCAGGACTGGCCCCAAGAGGGTTTTGGAAGAGGATGCCATTTATAGAGGCCCGAGTCCTGACTCCTGGTAGTGAGATTTTTTGGACATGTCCGAGATGTGAGAAGAGAAGGAAGGAGTAGAGTCGAAGATGACCGCCAGATTTTTTGCCTCACCAGTGGGTATGGACGCAGAACCAAGCGATGCCGACCAGAGTGAGAGTGGGAAAGTGGGGGCGGGGGTCCCAATGAGGATAATTTCTGTCTTGCTGGCATTAAGGCAGAGATCATTAGCAGCACACCAGTACATAATTGTGGACAGGCAGTCTGGAATGAGTGAGGAGGAAGAAGAGGCATAGGGTAGCCTGAAGGATAGCTGTGTGTCATTCGCATAACACTGAAAGTTGGAGGTGAAGGCAGAGATCATGTTGGCCGAAGGGGCCATGTAGACGTTGAAAAACTAGGGAGATAGATTAGATCCCTGTGTGACACCACAAGTAGAGAGAGTGATAGCAGAGAGAAAGGACTCAAGTTCCACCTGGGAAGGACAGTCAGAGAAAAAGGACGCATGCCACACCAGGGACTGATCAGTAATGCCCAGGGTATCACAGAGACGGGAGATCAGTATGTTGTGCTTTACTGTATCAAAAGCAGAGGAGAGATCAAGAAGAATGAGGAAAGAGGAAGAGTTATAGTGAGGTTTTGCAAGCAGGTCTTCACAGGTGTTCAAAAGTGCAGTTTGTGTGCCTGTGGATGATCTAAAGCCAGACTGATGGTCATGGAGACAACCAACAGATTTGGAGTGGAGGGAAGCTGAAACAATGCCAACTTCTCCTCTCCAGGAGTTTGCCCAGGAAAGGAGTGATGGAGATCAGGCGATAGTTTTCTGGAAAACAAGGGTCGGCAGAGAGTTTTTTTTTAGCAGAGGGTACACAAGAGAATGCTTGAGAGAAGTGGAAAAAACTCCAGTGGCAAAGGAGAGGTTGCAGAGGTCTGCCACGGCTGGCACTAGAGAGTCATTGTTGTCCTTGATGGTTTTGGAGGAGCAAGGGTCTACCTGTTTGGAAGAGGCTTTCATAGACCGAACTTGTCTAGAAACCTCCTGAGGTCTGACAAGGGAGAGGGAGTAAAGAAGAGGGGGCATGGTGGGTCAGCTGAAAGAGGCCCAGGAGATGATGGTGCATGAGTGGGTGCGGAGGAGAGAGAGGACAGAATGTTCTGTGTTTTAGCGGTGAGTGTACAGCCAGAGCCCTGCAGAGGGCCTCAGTGGGTGCAATAGAGGACGAGGCTGCAGTGGTGTTGGTCAGTTCCTTACAGACTTTGAAAGTTTTACTGTGTTGTTGAATGCCGCGGAGATGGAGGCTTGAGTATGGAATCTTCTCTTGACCTGGTTGAAGAGTCTAGTTTGCAGAAGGGGGCAGGCCAGTTTATCAGAGGGTGCACCTAAAGATGCCCATTTTTATTCTGCTGCCATGCACTTGTGCTTAAGGTCAGCTAAATCAGAGTCGTACCAAGATTTCCACTTTTTGGGAGGCTTCAGTCAGACTCTCATGGCAAGGGCAAGGATGTATTGGAGATGAAAAGGTGAAAGTTAGAGAGAGCTGTGTCAGGGTGGGAGTCAGCCACAGGAGTAGGTGGAGGAGGGGAGTATGTGGAGGCAAAGGCAGGCACTGACACGTTTTTCATGGGTCGGAAGAACTTGTAGGGGGGAGGCAGTGCAGAGTGTGCCGGTGTTAAAGAGATGAGAGAATGTGGAGATAAGAGAATCCAAGGTGTGGCCAGCCATGTGCATCGGATGATAGGGTAGAATGAAGAGAGAGAGCGAGTCGCATAGGTTGTGGAAAGCTCCTGAAGAGTCAGTAGAATCAAGATGGATGTTGAGATCCCCCAGCAGGAGGAGATGGGAGCAGGAGGAAAGGAGAGAAGATGCTAGGTAAGCCCATTCCGAGAGGAAGAGGGTGGACTGGCCCAGCGGCCAATAGAAGGTGGCCAGAGTGAGAGAGGAGACAGGACAGAGAGAGAGAGCCTGCAGACCAGGAATTCGAAAAAGGAGTAGGCCTGAATGGGAATGGTAGAAACAGGGATCCACTCTGGAAAGATCAGGGCAACTACCCCTCCTGGCCTGTTAAGCCTGGGCTCAGAGAGGATCTTGTAACCTTCAGGGAGAAGTGTGCCAAAACTTGTGACAGAGTTGTCCCTAAACCAGCTCTCGGTGAGAGCAAGAACATCAAGGTCCAGGTGTTCCAGGAGGTGGCAGATTTCAGATGAGTGCTTGACTGCAGAGCGAGAGTTAAGTGTGGCAATGTGGAGCAGATTGCCATTTTTTAAGGACTTACGGGTGTACAGGGGACAGAGGTCCCACCCGTAAACTGTGTGGGTCCCAAAGAGATAGAGGCAAGAGAAGGCAGAGCGGGCGAAGGAAGTGCAGGCAAGGGAGCTGGGCAGAAATAGATGGCAAGGGGGCAACTGAGGAGAAAGGTGGAAAGTTGATAAGGCGAGGGAGGAGCTTATCAAAAAGAAGGAGGTTGGGTTGAGGCCTTTGTACCAAGATGGTACCATGACGATAGACATTTATGATGACCCTTGAGGTCGAGGAGGAGGCAAGAAAGACCTCCCAATGGGTGCCAGCATTAATGTGTGAGGAAGAGTAGGTGGAGAGCAGTGCAAACAAATGAAGAGTCTATAGGTCGGGGGAAGGATTGACGAAGAGAATGTCGGTGAGAGTCTCTTTGACGGAAGCACTGGCGTAGGTGTCAGCAATAGGAAGGCCTGGTTTTGAGCCAAGTCTGTCCTTCTTAAGTTTCTTCCTACCCGACTTGGTGAGCGGTGAAGGGTAGGAGGTAGAGAAACAGTTGGAGAAGATAGGAGAGATAGAGAGTGCCATAAAGAGGGGACACAGGCGTGGTACACTTAACCAGGCTGAGCAGCGTAGGCACACCAGATGGAGTCAACAGGAGGTCCACAAGTAAACAAGGAAACACAACAGGAATGGGAAGAAACAGTGGGAGCTAAAGATGGGTGGGTACAAGGGAGCAAGGGACAGAAACAAAATAGAGAGCAACAGAGTAAGTAGGATTTTAACTAGCAGAACTAGACAAATGCAGGATGGGAGCACATCTAAATTCGTTGTTTTAACTAACAGTCACAAACAAAGCAAAAAGAAAGTGCACCTAGATTCGATTTTTAAGCTTACAGTCACATCAATGCATGAAGAAAAGCACACCTGAATTTGAATTTGAACTAACAGTCATAATCAAAGCAACAAGAAAGCGCACCCAGATTCGATTTTTAAACTAACAGTCAAATCAATGCATAAAGAAAAGCACACCTAGATTCAAATTTGAACTAATAGTAAGAATCAAAGCAAGAAGAAAGTGCACATAGGTTTAATTTTTAAACTAACAGTCACATCAGTGCATGAAGAAAAGAACTCCTAAATTCAATTTAATTTTGAACTAACAGTCACACCAATGTATGAAGAAAGCCCACCTAAATACAGTAGAGGAGTACAGAAGTGTGGGCAGTGTGGAAGGAGCTCCGGAAGGAAGGAATCAATTTAAAAGGTAGATCGAACCTATAAGGGAACATAAGTCAACACAGATAGGGCAATTAAATGTCTGGAGAGAGGACAGTAGAATCCAGCAGAGATGGAAGCAGGCCAATGAGCAACAGGTGGCACACAACGCAATGGCAGGGGGGATGCCACAGTCCAGGGGTGATAGGATGCGGTGCACAACATAACCATGACTTTGCCAGCAGTGAACAAAGAGTGGGGCCCATGCCCAGAAAGGCCTGGACAGGCACAGAAAGGGGCCTTAGGAGTGGGGCCTTAAGAGTGGGGCATTTGGTGAATAGGCCGGCAGAAGCTTGCCAGCTTCGAGATTGGCTCAGATGAGGAGCCACGAGCCAATCAATGCTGGAGATGCCTGCACTGGAGATCATGAACTGTGCTGATCCCTAGGCCGGCCATATTGAAAAGGCCAGTGAGGAAGCAATTAAACTTGACGTCACAAACAAAAAATGAGATCTTCAATGCGCTATATATTTCTTAAAGTTGCCACTCAATTAAATTGATAGGTGGCCAAATTGTGCAGATTATGCTAATTATGAAGATGAAGAGCCCCCTCAGATTTGAAAAGCCTATGCTGATGAAGGAGAAATGAGCAAAAAGAGGGGTGAGCCTTGGTGAATGGGCTGTCATATTGAACATATAAACATATTGACGATCCTGTGAATTTTCCTCTGACAGAATCCAATTATATCTGGAAGGAGGATCTCCAGGTGTTAGTGAGGTTTTCCAAAATGTTCCGAATCCAAGACGGTTTGTTGGTACAGAGATCCCTATCTGGATTTGACCAGTGGGTGGTACCTACCTCATTCCAAAGCCTGATGTTAAATCACACCCATGACATGCCCACCGCCGGTCATAGGGGATTCCATACATCATTAGAAATCTTGCGCGAGGTCGCATATTGGCCATCTACTTAAAGGGGTATCTTGAGAGTGCTCAGTTTCAGCCAAGTTCTTTCACACACAGAGCTCCGATACAGAAAAGGGGAATGACAGTGTCTTGGTTGGATTTGCTAGTCAATTTCATCAGGCCCGTTATTCTCTCCTCTAGAGGAAACAAGTACATGTGGACCTTGACATGCTAGTTTACCAAGTGGGTAGAATGTCTTCTGGACCTGAATTGTAAGGCAGAGATGGCTCCCACAGTAATGATCAACCACATCTTCTCTTGTTCCAGCCTTCCCGAAAGGATTGAGTCAGACCGAGGGAATCATTTTACCAGCAATGTAATGACCAGGATGTGGGAGATACTAGGGGTAAAGAGAAAACTCCACATTGCCTACCACCCAGACTCAAGTGAGGGGAGTTGAGAGGTATAATAAAACAATTGTGGGCATCTTGAAGAAGTTTGTGGCGGACTATGGACCTAGTTGGGACATCCAATTACCACTTGTCCTAAAGGCCCTCAGGTCCATGTCATCTTCTGCAACAAAGGTTTCTCCATTTGAGCTCATGACTGGATGAAAAATGTTGCTACCTCAGCATCTGCTCTACAGAACTGAAGAGTAGACCCTCATCAATGCCTCCACTACCCATGAGTACATTGAGAATTTAAGGAAACACCTTCAGCAGCACGCTTTTGCTTACGCTCTGCGCAATTTACAAAAGTCAGTAGAAGGAATGAAAGCCTACTACAACTTACAAATTAACAAGAAGGAGTACGAAGTAGGAGACAGGGTCTACATGTACAATTTCCAAAGGACCGGACCAAGGAGCGAAGGTTCCTCCCCTCTTGGCATGATGCCTTTGAAATTGTCGATAACATCTCACCTGCCGCCTACAAGATCTGCATCCCTAAAGGAGAACAAATGGAGGAGGAATGGGTGCATATCAATCATTTGAAGAGCTGTCACCCAGACAGACTTTATGACTGATAAAAGAGCCTAGTGAGGGTAGAGCCCAGTAACCATCTGAAGAATGAAAGGAAAGGATGGAAACCCGGATGGAGAATATCGCACGTTAACAGGGAGTAAAGGAATTTATTCTCACAAAGAATACATAAAAAAAAGAAAAATAATAATAATAATATGGGTACAATGTTCATGTAAGGGAAATAAATGTCAATATGTTATGTGGTGTTGTTTTGTGTTTCAAGTTGTATGCCTATTTACCGGGGAAAGAAGTACAGTATAATATACTTAACTTCTCTTTTACTCTCTGCAGACTCAATAACTCCTTACCATGACAGCCTGGGGTAGGAGGTTGCAGAAAGGGAGGGATTCCAGGACCAAACCCCAAAATCAAAAAAGAGTGGAGTGCACACCAGAGCGCCACTCCCTCAGGACAGAAAAAGAGCAGATGTGCTCCAACAAGGAAATTCATGGAATGAGCCAAAGCAAAGAGAAAACCCCCACTTTCCCTAGCTCTTTTCTACAGGTCAACCCGCTAAAAGACCCATGGGGGGCTTGTGGGGTGAAAATACAGCCCCGGAGTGGCAGAAATGTTGTGAGAGTGAAGCTGGCTGAGGTTGAGTCCCATTGAAATATAAAAGCCAGTACAAAACAGCGATTTCCAACATAAGGCCTAGTGAAATCAAAAGGAATTTGCCTAGTTCAGTTCTACTAAAATGTACATGTAGGCAAGTGAAAGGGAATCTATCTGAGAGCGTAAAACTGCTGGATATGCCCAATGAATGGGAAATGACATATGGTGCTGCAGATGCTGACTTTGTGTAAACAGGGAAACAACACTTTTTGACGGATTCAAAATTGCAGCAGTACACATGGGAAAAGATACCTTGTAATGCTAGGCATGTGAAAAATATCAAGGAGGAATTGTGCCTCCCATTTAAAAAATGAAGCCAGGTGGCATATTTCAGAGAAAGACTCTTACTTTTCGCAATTAAACTGACATTTGAATGGAAAGGCTTACTTTTTGGAGAAGTGAACAAGAATTTCTTTGTAACTGTGGCCTATGTATGAATAATATCAAAAGTGAACTTATCGTTCCAAACTGTATGTAAAGAAAGATTGTTTAATAAACAACATGCCCAGATATATTGATAAATGCTACAAGTAAGCACATCTTGTTGATTTAAAGCTGTATTTTCTGAAGTATGGATGCAGATTGTGTTTTCTCCACTGAACTGTAAAGTCTGTGCCTTTATGATATGATATGATATGATATGGCATTTATAATGCGCCTATACACAAGTGTTTGAAGCTTTGAACTCAAGACCTGGGGGCTGGGCCCACAGGAAAAGCAGGCCTAATTCATTTATAAATACAAAGAAATAACAGAGAATTAGATCAGAATTGTGGGAGTTGCAGATAACACGGCCAGCAGAAATGACAATTAAGGTCAGGTCTCCCTATTAGCTGTGCATTAGGGACCAACAGAAATTACCTTTTTAGGGCTGACTCAAACTCAATAAATGGCTTCAGAGCCACTAATGGATCTTCAAACATTGTGTGAGAAACAGACCCTGCTGATAAGCAGATGTTCATGTCAGGTCACAAGGACTGAAATTTATATTAAAAAAGGTGGGGCTACTGTGAAGCTGAGGGGCAGATGTGATGCATTGCCATATGATCAACATTGGGCCACCTTTTCTTTATTCAAAAGAGAATTGTATCTCCCAGCAAGCTTATCTCAGACTTATATTAAAGGGGATAAGAAACCAGTCCGTACCATGTAAATGTGAATCCTGTGTGATCTATACAATTTGAGATATGAAGACAATTATGATTGCTGTCTTCTAATAATTCTGTGGAAATGGAAAGTTGGTGTGGTGATAGGTTATGGAAGTAAGGTTTGAATCTTGAAGGGTCAGACTTGTGACTATTTCGGCTCAGGAGCAAATCAATACAAATGGTAGCTCCTCCCAGGAAGAGCGTGCTGAGATAAGATTGGTATTTTTCGACACGCCGTCAAATATAGAATATATATATATATATATATATATATATATATATATATATATATATATATATATATATATATATATATATATATATATATATATGTGCCTGCAGCTATCTGAAAAGGTAAGGTAGCTGCCATGTTGTGAGCTTTTAAGGACACTGAAAAAGTTAAACCCACTTGTCATTTTGGGATGATGAATCTTTCTTCTCTATCAGCCTCCATCTTCCAAACCTCCCAACTCCTTGTCCTATCAACAGCCAGTGGGTGTATTAGGGGAGAGGGAGGGACAGAGCTGGGCAATCTGTAGCATTGGAATTATGATAATAATGGAGTGTAACCAGCCCTGTAAGAGATCGGTTTTCAGTCTGAGAGGGACTTTTTGGCCTTTTGACTTTTTGACATTTTTAATTTCTTTGGACTTTTGCCTAGACTTTTCCACTCTGTTGCTGGAGGAAGTCTACTTCTGTACTCTTGGAAAGAACAACTAGGAGAGAGATAAAGAGAGCTAGCAAGGCCTTAAACATTGCATGGGAGACAGAGACTGGGAAATCTAGAAGCTAGCTGGGCCTGCCATTTGAGGAGCCAGGGGAAGTCTGGTTGCTCAGGACTACTCTTGACCACAGCATTTGACCAGATCTGTGCTGTCCTCTGAGGAGCCCTGCTTTTTCCCTGGATGCTCCATAGCCAAGGCCTCCCATGCAAGTAGATTAATCCAAATGCCAACAAAAGTGTGTAGGGGAATCTGTCAGCCTTAATCTCCATCTCACAGAGAGGGTAGGGGGGTGGAACTGGGTGAACCCCTCACACATTTTATTAAATCCAACTCAAATTAATTCCACCATAGAAAATCACCCTATCCATTTAAATTGAATTGTGTTGGGAACTGTCTGCCTTAATCCTTTCTATTAAATTGTGTGTGTGTGTGTGTGTGTGTGTGTGTGTGTGTGGAGGGGGTGAAACAGTGTAGATCCTTAGCGCATTGAATCAAAGTTAAATCAATTAATTCCCATATAGAAATTCACAGGATGAGTGTTGTTAGAGTTCGAAAGTAACAAAGTACATGCCCAGTGTGTGTGTTAGATCCAGTATAGACAAAAAGTACTTGGGTGACTATTTGTCTGCAACCCCTGACTTCTGTACAGAAGGGGGGTGTCCATAATCCCAAAATAAATACCCCTAAAACTCTGCCATTCAAGTGAATGTAGAGTGTGCAAAAATAAAATTTCCATTTACTTACTTACATCCCAAAACAGAATCCTAAGGCCCTGCATTTGATGTACAAAAAAAGCCCAATATGAATTTCCCATTGAGTTCCTTTCCTAAACTTTGCCATTCAAATAAAACGCCCAAAACCATTTTGCCATTGAGTCCCTTTCCTAACTTCGTCTTTCAAATAAAAAGCCCAAACGATTTTCCCATTGAGTTGCTTTCCCAAGCAGCTTCCCGGTTAAGCCACCCAATATTGGAACTCCCTCCCACTGCCCCTGAGGGAAGATCTACCCTACCTTCGCTTTAGATCCAACCTCATCCACTGGATCAAGGAAAATGACCTCTGACCTCCCCATCACACATACAATGTAATTTTTGTATTGACCGTACATATTGTGTATATTGTGTATTGTGTATATTGTAAATTGTTAGCCCTTGAGACTCATCTTGTATAAACTGTATACAACTGTACTACCTACAACCTAGTGCATACAATGTCTGTACCTGCACAGCAATGTAACCAAAGCTGAGAAACCTTCTTGATGCTTATTGCACCCTGATACCCCTGGGTCTGGCTATCTGTAAATCAGCCTTTTAGATCCCCTAGTCCTCATCTACCATGTATGTACTGTATTTCATTCTATGTAACATTGTAACTAAGCTTTGCATATTCTTGTAACTGTTGCGTCTTGATACCCCCGGGTCTGGTGCGCATTACAAATAATAAAACAAAAAAACAAACCTTGCCTTTTAAATAAAAAGCCCAAAATGATCTGTTGCCATTGTGTCCATTTCCCAAACCCTGCTTTTTCATAAAAAGCCAGAACGATGTTGCTCCTGTATTCCCACTCCCTGTACCTTGCCTTCAAATTAAGGGTGTCACATATAACTGATGCCTAGGGCTGAGGGCTGCTGGGAGAGAAGACCATTGTGATAGCCCAAGCATTCACTGGGGTTTTTATTTCAAACGTCCTAATTGTTAATGTGCAAGAAATCCTCTGTGTGTTTTTATGTAAAGTAATTCAACTTGTGTTCGTAACTGAAGCCCATTAGAAATATAGGTCAGTCAACTGGTGCAAGTAATTTGAAATTGTGATAGTGTGTAGGGCCACAGCGTTGGTGGCTGATGTTTGTGTGACCGTTCTGTTATTCTTTGTCAAACCTTAAATAAATATATTCTTACTATACACCGGCCTGGTTCGTGGCTGGTTGGAGTCCACACTAAAGTTGAAACTGAATAGGCGCTTTGGTGCGTGTCAACTTGCTTGGGGGGAAAGGAACTCCCTGAGTTGGAAGTGACCTCCCAATAAATCGTGATAACCGATTAAATGCTTATGGCACTGCAAGGTTATTTGGCATTATCTCCCTGCAACACCCTATGCTTGCAGCAGCCCACTTTGCCCAATGCTACTGGAGATCTACTCCACAGAGTGCTTTTATCATTCAAACATTAATACTGTTGCTATATCTGTTTGTAATTGAGAGTGGACTGAGTGGCAGTAGCTTGTGTCACAGAATTTGATTTCACTTTCGGTTTCACACAATCACACTAGCCTAGCAATAGTGTTACCATGCACCTTCCGACTCTTCTGTAGCTTCTTACACATGCTTTATTGCTCAGTTACATTCAGCTACAAGTAAAGTCAACCCCTGGGCCCCATCACCCAGGCTCAACTGACACAGATTAGAACCTTCATCCAGCATTCATCACCAAACATTCCACGTGACATCACAGACCCTGACACACACTGACAAGCACTTCACAACACACCCCCTCCTTTCCACATACACCACCAGCACGGGAAGCACAACACGAGAAGCACACACACGACATCCACACCATGCATCTTTTTATTGAGAGATGCAACTCAAAAGAAAATATTTCCGTGATGCTATCCCAACACTGCTGTGTGACGCTATCCCTACACTTCTACGGAACGCTAACCCTACTCTTCTATGGGACGCTATCCATACTCTTATAAATCTATGGGATGCTACCCCTATCCTTGAACAGGATGCTATCCCTACTCCGCTGTGGGATGCTAACCCTATACTTCTATGGGACACTATCCCTAACCTTAAACGGCACAGTAGGGACACTATCCATACTCTTCTATGGGATACTATCCCTACTCTTACACAGGACGCTATCCCTTGTCTGCTGTGGGAGGCTATCGCTACACTTCTACAGGAGGCTAACCCTACTCTTCTATGGGACGCTATCCATACTCTAACAAATCTATGGGATGCTATCCCTACTCCTCCGTGGGATGCTAGACCTACACTTCTATGGGACCTACCCCTAACCTTAAACGGCACAGTAGGGACGCTATCCCTACTCTTCTATGGGATACTATCCCTACTCTTACAAAGGACGCTATCCCTTCTCTGCTGTGGGACGCTATCCCCTACCCAAACGGGACGCTATCCCCTACCCAAACGGGCGCTATACCTACTCAAACAGGATGCTATCCCTACTAAATGGGACGCTATCCGAACTCTGGCACGGAATCCCTACACCTGCTTCCAACGTAACACACTGAGATGCTATCCCACTTCTGGGATGGAATCCCTATACCTACTTCAACGTATACACTAAGAAGGCGCTACCCTCCTCTATAGGGATTCTATCCTTACCTCAGGGACACTCTCTCTGTGCCTCACTTCACACTTTACTGAACTGTGATACTTCACACTTTACCTCACACACAATTCTGACATATGTGCACAATCATACTTCTGATATATATATGCACTCTCATACTTCACATTTTTATACACTTCATACAATATTGAACAATGGCGACTCACTTCTGGCACAGACCCACCCTTTTTTCCATTTCATCGTTCTATTACAACATATCAGGGAATTGGAAAGTGCACTAAAAGTTCATGCTGCTTTCTTGCAGCCTCATTTGCCTTACTGCGTAGTATCGTAAAACCTATGAGTCCATGCCGCCTCGCCGCAGCCTACATTTACTTTACATGCATACCTTTATCCTTTAAAGTCCATGTTACTCCAGTCAACATATTCCTAGAATTCCTCAAGAGGTTATTTCTACTTCACTCAAACCCTCTTTCTTGCACTTCCAGATATGCGTACAACACCTCCGACTCTCACACTTTGGGCCTGATCACGACCTCGCGGTAACGCTAACGCTGTTAGCGCGGGGGCTATTAGCGCGACCGCCATAGCCCCCGGCGCTAATAGCGCGGGATCACGAGTTGGGCGGACTTGGAAGTCCCCATTCCCCATTGGGCTCAATAGGGAAAATTTGCGCTCTTACCGCCGGCGGATTTCCCGCTGGCGGTAATAGCGCGAATTTTCAGCAGACCCTTAAATCCGGCGGTAATAGCGCTACCGCCGGATTTAAGGGTTACCGCTGAGGTCGTGATCAGGCATTACTGTACGCCATAAAGTCCATTAATGTCCTTGTGAATCTGCAAATCCTCAAAAGGTTATCTTTAAATCACCATCATAGGCACTAACCTTGTGGTGTCACGTGACCCGTTAGCCAGGGCACGTGACCCTAGGAAAAATAAAGGAACCACCGGAACTGGCGTCAGCGCGCCAGTCGGGGTTTATGCACCTCAGCGAGTGGTCGTGTCTTCCTTGCTGCGCTGCGCCCCGCCGCGCTGCGTACTGGAGTAGGCCTCTGTCAGCGCCCGCTCCCTAACACCGCTGCCGCCCGCATCACCGGCGGCAGCAAACATCACACTGGCGACGAGGTACAGAGAGAGCCCAGCAAGACCCTTCTCATCAGAGCCGCGCTGCCCAGCACGCACCCGCTGGCCCTCACCGCCGGCAGCGGCAAAAGGAACATTCTCTACACGGCCGCGCATCGGCCAGAAGAACGACGTGACTCCGCCCCACTCTCCCTCCTAAAAGAGGTGAGGTGCCTTGGCATACGCGCACCATCAGCGCGCAGCGGCCGCGTGTAACACGCGCACTGGCAGTGCTCCAGCTGACACCGGAGGAGAACGTCGGGCAGGGCCGCATATCGGCCTATACAACGACGGAAAGCGCGTATCATAAGCGCTTCGTCTTCAGCATCGGCTGCAACGTCATCAAGAAAGAAGAACGTACGTCAACGTTCCTAAAGGACTGTACATCAACACCCCATCAGATGGGAAATCTGGTTGCAACAATTTGAAATGCACCTGGATGCCAGAGACATTACCATAGCAAAAAAGAAGCGCACGTTTCTCCTACTTAATGTCGGAGCTGCCACCCTCCGCCTATTCAACGCCACCCCAGACCGTGGAGACAACAACAACTACGACGCAGCCAAGTTAGTACTCACTAACATGTTCAAACCAGATCTCAACCCAGACTACGAACGTTTCCACTTCTGCATGGCCGGCAGCGGGAGAAAGAAACAGTGGACAAATTTCATGCTTGCCTTCGTGAGATGGCGGTTGGCTGCAAATTCCCGGATGAAGAATTTGCAATCCGCCTCCAAATAATTAACGGCATATCCTCAGAAAAGCTGAGAAGAGCGATACTCTCGGAAAGAAACATGCGCCTGTCCTGTATCCTAGAAATGGCGCGCCTCCGGGAACAAACAGAAGACCAGGTAGCAGTGATTGAAGTAGCAATCCAAAGGCTCCCGCTGGACACCCTAAACCATCTGAGGACGTGGCAGCCATATCCAAACACCAGAACACTCACATGAAATACGGCCAGAGAACACCGGGGCTGCAAGAACGAAGCAAGGCCTGCAAATGGTGTGGTGGCCCATGGCACAAAGGAGAATCCTGCCCAGCATGGGGATCCACGTGCAGAAAGTGCAACCATCTCAATCACTATGCTGCGGTCTGCATGAACCCACCAAATCGAAACGATAGGGAAACAACGTCACGGCCAACACTTGAGCGACGGAAGAAGTTTGCACCGAGAGAGTTGTCACGTCAACAAGACCGAAAAGGGAAAGCCAGAGCCGTCGGCCACTCTCAAAGGTCCCCAGACACGAGTGACAGCGAAGACAGCGACGACAGCGTGTCCCCGGAACGAAAAGGGGGACGGAAGAAAGGAGGTAAACGGATACATCGAGTACATCTTATATCAGCCGTCGAACCACGCCGGTCACGACAAAGGAAGAGACCATCGTGCACCGTCATCGCCAACGGCGAACCTCTGAAAGTGGTCATTGACACAGGCGCGACAGTGAATGTAATGCCAACGTCAGCATTCAGCAAGCTTCACCCGAAACCCATGCTTCACAAGAAGAAGGTCAGACTATATGCATATGGATGTAAGAGACCCCTACCAGTAAAAGGGTCTTTCAAGTCTGATTTCACCCACAAGAACACTAGCTGTAGGGTGCCCATCTATGTGGTGGACGCTGGCTGTGAGACACTACTCAGCTGCAAGACGGCAGAAAAACGCAAGTGAATTCACTTTGCTTTCAACCTCCGACACAACGACCTTGATGATCTAATACAGCAACACAAGAAACTATTCCAAGGTATCAGGTGTCTAAAAGGCCGCACAATCAAGCTTCATATAGACCCCACGATAGAGCCGAAAGCGGTACGGCACTGGCGGATACCGTTCCACCTGCGAGAAGCCGTAGAGGAAGAATTAACTAAACTCAAAGAAGCAGGAATAATCGAAAAGACATCAGGTCCAACCCCGTGGGTGTCACCAATGGTGGTGGCCCAAAAACCGAAACAACCTAACGCTGTGAGAATTTGTATTGATATGAGGCAACCCAACGCAGCGATCGGAAGGGAACGCCACATAACCCCAACGTTTGACGAACTCATTGTAGATCTCACTGGAGCAACAATCTTCAGCAAACTAGACCTGAGATCTGGCTATCACCAGCTCCGGCTAGCCAGAGACACAAGGTGCATCACGACATTCTCCTCTCACCCTGGGCTAATGAGATACAAACGACTCAACTTCGGAATATTGTCGGCTGCTGAGGTATTCCAGCACGAAATCCGCAAGGTCATCACGGGCCCGGATGGCACCACGAACATCAGTGACGACATCCTTGTGTACGCATCGAACGAAAAAGAGCACCACAGACGCCTAGCAGCAGTCCTGAGCAGGCTAGAAACAGCAGACCTAACGCTAAATGCAGAGAAATGCGAATTTGCAAAAGAAGAACTATGTTTCTTTGGATATATCTTCAGTGCCAAAGGTGTGTCCCCTGATCCGACGAAGGTAAACGACATTAAGAACACCAAAGCACCTCAATCAGCCACGGAAGTGAGAAGTTTTATGGGGATGGCGACATACTGTGCGCGTTTCATTCCAGACCTTGCTAACATTGCAAGCCCACTACGTGAACTGACGAAAAAGGACCAAAAATGAGAATGGACATCGATCAACCAACAAGCATTCCAGCAAATCAAGGACACATTGTCGGCATCCACAACCATGGCATTCTTCAACGTAGACAGACACACTGAACTACTAGTGGATGCCAGCCCAGTAGGCATAGGAGCCGTCCTAACCCAAACAGATAACGAGAGCAATGTATTCCCTATTGCTATTGCCAGTCGGGCACTTACCAAACCAGAGCAAAACTATGCCCTCATAGAGAAGGAAGCCCTTGCCATCCTGTGGGGATGTCGCCATTTCAAAGTATATCTGCTCGGAAAGCAAGCAAAAGTCTATTCCGATCACAAGCCATTGATACCGATATTCCGAGGCTGTGCTCCACACCCACCGGCACGCATTGAGAAATGGATGCTGCAGCTACAACCATATAACATAGAGGTTGACTACCGCCCAGGGACAGACAACCCAGCGGACTACTTGTCCCGCCAGTCGAGGCCTGCCACCAAAGGAGAACAACACCACTCAAAAGAAACAGACGAACACGTATGCCACGTGGTCGCTTGCGCCCGACCACGCGCCCTCACAATGCAGGAAGTAGCCTGCGAAACTGAAGCCGACACCATCCTGCAACACACTAAAACTGCCATCCAGTCAGGCAACTGGAAGACCTACCTCACATCCATAGCTCAACGCACCGCATCAGCCCAAACCAAACTCTGGGCACTGTTCGGGATACGACACGAACTCTCCGTTGCTCCCGAAGGAGTGCTCCTCAAGGGCCACCGCATTGTGCTACCTGAGTCATTGGAGAATGGCTAGCTCACAGTGGCCACCAAGGCATCATCAAAACTACAGCATACCTCAAGTCTAGAATGTGGATGCCCAATATACAACAAAAGATTATGGAGCTAGTGGAATCATGTGCTGCGTGCCAAGCATCCAGGAGACCGGAGAACCCAGAGCCCATCAGCAGCGCCCCAAGAAGCAGCAATCGGTGGGATGCAGTTAGCATGGATCACTGCACAATTGCAGGTGAAGGATACCTACTCGTAGTAATCGACGAGTTCAGCAGATATCCTGAGGTAGAACACGTCGCATCCACAAATGCAGAAACCACGATCCTCACGCTGGAAAAGATATTCGCGACACACGGAATTCCGAGAAAGGTGAAGAGGGACAACGGTCCATTGTTCACCAGCCAAGAACTGCGAGAGTTCTTCAAAGAAACAAACATCAAGCACCAGCGCATCACCCCCAGATGGCCCCAAGCGAATGGCGACGCAGAAAGATTTATGGGATCGCTGAATAAAATCATTTGCATCGCAAAAAGAAATGGACATCCCTGGCTGAAAGCTGTCTATCAATTCCTAAGAACTCCCAGGCAAACGCCACATTCATCCACCGGGGTCAGCCCTGCCGCCCTCATGCTCGGGGTGCCGATACAGGCAGAACTTCCCATACACCCTCTGTGGGTAGCCCCCGAACCGGACATCCCAGCCATAGACGCAATGAGACTGAGGCGGAACCAACAAGAAAGCATTGCCCGGCATGCCCGCCACCGAGAACTGATACCAGGTGATACAGTAATTGTCAGAAACCGAGAAACACCTAAGAAGACGTCCCTCAACTTCGAGCTACAACCATGGACAGTCAGCGCGACGAACCACAGCATGGTCACCGCCAAACGAGGACACGAGACCGTGACGAGAAACGTGTCGCACTTCAGGAGAGTACCAGCTGAACTGTGGGAAGAACAACCAACGTCCCCAAGGAGCGAAGCAACAGGGCCGCTCACACCCCAGAGCCAAACACCGTCACAAACCCACACTACAATGCCCACCTCCGGAACACAGCCCCAGCAAGAGGACCTAGCCATGCCGGCAACACCGAGAACCGGTGCACCGGAGAGAAGTAGCACTCGGTACCTTCTAAGAGGAAAACCCAGACTGTCGTCCCGTCTTCAAGGACACGTGGTGGACGGAGTCTACAGAAAATCCTGCCAAGAAAGACTATGAGACAGCGGAGCAAGTAATATTCTATTATAAACACTTATGTTGAACAGTTGGTTAAACACCTTCAAGTTGGGGAGGAATGTGGTGTCACGTGACCCATTAGCCGGTGCACGTGACCCTAGGAAAAATAAAGGAACCACCGGAACTGGCGTCAGCGCGCCAGTCCGGGTTTATGCACCTCAGCGAGTGGTCGTGTCTTCCTTACTGCGCTGCGCCCCGCCGCGCTGCGTACTGGAGTAGGCCTCTGTCAGGGCCCGCTCCCTAACACCGCTGCCGCCCGCATCACCGGCGGCAGCAAACATCACAAACCTCTCGCAGTAGACACGTGCATTTTGCCCACTTCACCCATTCCAATAAATGGCACTACCTTGTCACATCTCTTCTTACTTTTGCACTAAACCAATAAAATGTTCCTTCTCAGACATCGATTACACATGCAAAAGGATACACTCCTCGTGACCAGGGCTCGAACTTGTATCACACACTCCGGCGTCAGCCAGCTCCAGTCCTCGTATCCTCGCTGTCATATGACAGCGCAATATCAGCAGCCGGTCCTGTGCTCTCCTTTATCCCCAACACTGGTGATCTCTTCCCAGAACATTATTGTTTGTGGCCAATATCCGCTCCTTGTCCCGATTGCCTAATTTTGTCCACTCGCTCGGACCTCCTTTGCTTCCTACTCTCTGCCAAGGCCAACAGGCGTAGCAAGGTCCGTTCCTCTAACCATGACACATTGGACGCAGAGTACGCAGCAACTGCTCAAAGAATGACAAACTCTCACCAGAGTTCAGCGAGGCGTTGGAACCGAACTCCAGCTGATCGAAGTTCCACTCGATCGCTGGCTCCCCAGTGCACGGATGTGACGTCACCATTAACATCTAAGCCTGAGAGCTACACACAGCTCCTGCTCGCAACCGTCAACCTGGTGGAATTCCATTTACTCTATACTGTGCCAGTAAGCCACTTCATCTTCATTTTAAATATCAAGAAACGCCTCTGTAATAAAACGCACATGACAGACGAGGCACATTTCAGATCGCCTTTCATTGATCTCACTTTTCTACTGCAACGGCACACATTTGCAACCCCCAGTGTATATCGTGCTGCTAGGACATGTCTGTTTAACACTTCTCTTTATGTTATAATGTGGCTTGGAGGGACCATTGTGATGTCATCCTGAATGCTCCTGGGTCCTGTGGAGCGTTGACATGATGAGGTTCTGATGCTAGGCAATGTTTGTTGTTTACTCTAATGTGGATTCTCTGATTCGCCAGTTGGTGGTTAGCAGAGCTTTCTGATGGCTGCACTGACTGAGCTGGGGGTCCGTGTTCCTTATAACTTATAAATAATGACTGACGTAACTCAGCTACGAGTCTGTCTCTCCATCCTTACATTGGCGACGAGGACCTTCCGCCAAGGGACCGCAGCAGAGAGAAAAAGTGCGACTCCACTAAGTGCATGGCAGCGGCCTACGCGGGACAAGTTGCGGACATTTGGTGCCTCTACTGAAGTAAGTGCTTCCCAGCGGCCTGCGCCCCAATACCACAGAGCCCTGGGAAAGTCTGCCGCTGCTCGTCCAGCCCGCGGGTGTACCCTTACTGCAGCTGCCGATCAAAGAGAGTTTCCCTGTCCCTGCCGGCGGCGCTTACCGTATATCCCAATGTAGAGCCCTACTCCGATCATCCAAAGTGCCACCGCGGCAGTGGAATAGAGGACCCTTGCAATCTCACGGTGTGCTGACCTCAAAGCAAACAAGCAAGGTGAAAGAAGGAGAAGAGAGCCAAACAGCGAGACTAGGGCAGTCTGCTGTCAGCATTGCACTGCATTAGTGAACATCAAGAGATTAGCCTTGAGAGGAGAGTGTAGTGACTAAGCTTCCCTTGGATCCGGAGCTGAATGCTTGGAATGTTAGAGTGAGTGACAGAGAATGCAGCCTGAGAGAATGTTGATGTATGAATGTGTTCTGTGAGAGTCAGTTGGAGATGTAGACCCCTGAGAGAGAGGATGCCGGTGCATGTTACCCTAAGCTTAAGTATACCTGACTTGATGTACTTAACATAATGTACAAGAACTTAATTAAAGAAGCAACTAGTGCATCAGAAGACATCAGAGTCATCTTTAGCAGAACCCAATCTTTACAATGGCGATGAGGATGATAGCTGTGCTGGGGGGACAGCACAACGGATGGTACATGCACCGCCCCCCAACCAAGGAAGAAGATTCTCTCAGGTAGGGGCAGCGCTGATTGCCTTAAGGCGCATAGTGGTCCAGCACCGGATGCAGAGGTGCAGCAAGTAGAGAGCAGTGCCAGGGCTTGGGGCCAGCCAACAGGTAGCAGGCAAAGGGCAGTGAGTGCTTAGAGCCTGACAGATGAACTTTGGTGGGGGTAAGGGCCCATTGAAAGAAATGAAGGGGTTGGAACCCAATGGACGTGACATGGGGGGCTTGGAGCCCATGACAGCAGCAGCATGAAGGAGGTTTGGAGCAAATAACTGTGCTTAGGAGGGGTTTAGGGCCTAGTGACATTGATGGAGGGGCTTGGAGCCCATTAAGTGAGCTTTGTAGGGGCTTGGAGCCTAGGTGCAGTGCCTTGAAGAGGATTTGCAGCACTTTGTAGGGGCTTGGAGTCCGTTGTTTGTGGAGGCAGTGGAGACTGGAGCTTGGAGCCCACTGCAGCTCCTAGAAGGGGCTTGGAGGCCATTGCTGCACACAGGAGGGGCTTAGAGCCCATTGACAATGGGATTTGGAGCCATTCGCTGTGAATGAGCAGCCTAACACCCATTGGGCTGCAGGAAATCACTGGCAATCACAGAGACAATTGTGGGACTTGGAGTCCATTCAGCATTAAGCAGCACTTACTGGTGAAAGTTGTATGGCTGTTCAACTGATGGTGGAGTCTGGGTACTGGTACAGAGAGCGGTCCGTTTGAAATGGGGGCTGGTGGCTGAGTAGTGATGCGGGATACAAGAAAAGTGCATATGGTGCTGAGCAGCACATAGCAGGGGGCACAAACACCACCTGTGGTGGAGCCGGGTGCTGAGGAGGCCTTGTGTTAAGAGCGGAGGCAGCGCAGGGGGGCTGTTCAGGAGACATTACGGCACGCAGTGAAGTTCAGTGAAAGCTGTGGCAACGGTTGAAGCACGGTCGGAGCGCAGAGCTCTGTTCTCCCTGACTGCCTGCCAATAGTGGTGACGTAGGATAGAATGCCTGGGGTGATGGCGATGGCCCGGCATGTGGAGACGTCACTGGTGAGAAGTTCGTTAGTTCGGAGCGTGAGGATAGAATGCCTGGGGTGATGGCGATGGCCCGGCATGTGGAGACGTCACTGGTGAACAGTTCGTTAGTTCGAAGCGTGAGGATAGAATGCCTGGGGTGATGGCGATGGCCCGGCATGTGGAGACGTCACTGGTGAGAAGTTCGTTAGTTCGGAGCGTGAGGATAGAATGCCTGGGGTGATGGCGATGGCCCGGCATGTGGAGACGTCACTGGTGAGCAGTTTGTTAGTTCGGAGCGTGAGGATAGAATGCCTGGGGTGATGGCGATGGCCCGGCATGTGGAGACGTCACTGGTGAGCAGTTCGTTAGTTCGGAGCGTGAGGATAGAATGCCTGGGGTGATGGCGATGGCCCGGCATGTGGAGACGTCACTGGTGAGCAGTTCGTTAGTTCGGAGCGTGAGGATAGAATGCCTGGGGTGATGGCGATGGCCCGGCATGTGGAGACGTCACTGGTGAGAAGTTCGTTAGTTCGGAGCTTGAAAGAACTGAGCTGTTAAAGGAAGGAACCTTGCAACGCCAAGATGTTGTGACGTGTCGCGGCCTCCGAACGTCATGGGTTCTAAGTACTTCTTTATGTATTGCTGTGCGACAAGGAAAAGGAGCGGCTCAATACTGACGTATGAGATAACTAGGTTTTAATAGAGGCACAAGCAGTGAGCAAAAGAGAGAAGATGCTTTGTATTGTTAAGCAGCAGTAGTGGGGCACTGTCTTAGAGCTGGAAGGGAAGGAGAAATGCCAGGTGCTGCACCTGTGGGGAAGGCGCTGTTTCAAGAACATGTTTGAGGAAATAGAGGAAATGCCGGCGGGCAGCTGCAAGATCCCGGGCAATCACAGAGGGATACTTGGAATGAGTTGGACAAGCGACCAGTGGGGAGAGGGTCGTGTCCCCAAAGGTACTTTTCATTGTTTCAAATGGGAGCTAGTCGGAAGGTAGTGAAAGAAGATGAATTGTTTTATTTTTCTGTTTACAGTAATTGGTCTCCTAAGGTTACGGTAGTTTTGTGATGTGAGGGATGGGTGCGACTGATGGTATGCACGTGATGAGTTTAAAAGTCGTGGCTCTGTTAGACAATACATAGTTGCGATTTTGCACATGAGTTTGGGAAAAATGTCAGCTTTAGTAGTGCCATTTTTGTTAATGTTTTTTCCACAGATGGACTTTTAAAAAAGTTATAGGAAATGTGCAGTTTGGTGCAATGATTTTGATGCCAATTGGAAGATGTTTAATGTTTTGTTCCACAGATGGACATTTAAAGGTAATAGGCACTGTGCAGTAACATTAGTGCAAGGAGTTTGATGAATAGTATGTTATGTTTTTTTTCTTCCAACAGATGGACTCTTAAAAGCAATAGGCAGTGTGGACTGGTTCGTTTTACAATGATTTGAGTTCATAACGTGTTTTGTGAAATTTTTGCTACATTAATGATTTTATTTGCAGGCGGAATTTGTATTGATGTTAGAGAATTTAGGAGTTTAAAAGTAGAACTCGTTCAGCAGAAATGCTAAGTATTTTAAATGTCATGACATTTCATATTGAGGTGTGTGGACATGGTATGAGACTGCCATTGGTGGTGATGCTGTGAGTGCTTAGCGTTATTGTGTGTGTGTGATGTTCAGCTTTCTCTCAGCGGGGGGGGGTTGGTTCTAGTGTGGTGGCATGGGACACAGGTAACTGTTAGGGGTGGCGACACAGCACCTTTGGTGTTTATGTTGTAGGGTGTTGTTCATCCGGGTGTTTGGAATGCCCAGCCTGGTTTCTAGGAGTGGAAGTGTTGTAGCCAGTGTGTTGTGTTGTATAGACTGGCTGTGGCGAAGTAGCATGAATATAATTGTTGACTTATGTTCTGTGGTTAATAAAGAGTTGTATGTTGCGGTGAGTGATGATTTTAGTGCTCCCTGTAGGAATAGGTATGGTGTAGAGGGTGTTCTTTAGACACGGGCACATGTGGGATTGTGACACTGAGGGAGGTGTTGTTTATCCGGGTATTCAGAATACCCACCCTGGTTAAGGAATATGTGGACCGCGCAGCCAGTGAGTTGTGTGTAATGGAGTGGATGTGAGGGAGCCGAGTAAATGGTTTGATGTTGGCACTGTGAGATGACTGATGCATAGAGGGGTTGGTAGGCCTGAAGTTGTTGAGGAGATTAGAAGGGTATTTTTGTTTAAGTTGATGGTGTCTCTTCTTTACTGGGTAGAAAAGGGGAGAGACATGTGTTTGTAGAAGTATATGTCTCACTGGGTGAGGACGCTCTTAGCGTTTGGGTGTGTGTAGAGTGTTTCTGTTTTGAGGTATAGGATGCACGTGCTTTGGATGGTGTGTGTTTATGAGTGTGTATCTTTTGCTGGTAGGTGTTACTTGTTATTATTAAGGGGGGGAGATATGTAGTGACTAAGCTTCCCCTGGATCCTGAACTGAATGCTTGGAATGTTGGAGTGAGTGGCAGAGAATGCAGCCTGAGAGAATGTTGATGTATGAATGTGTTCTGTGAGAGTCAGTTGGAGATGTAGACCCCTGAGAGAGAGGATGCCGGTGCATGTTACGCTAAGCTTAAGGATACCTGACTTGATGTACTTAACATAATGTACAAGAACTTAATTAAAGAAGCAACTAGTATATCAGAAGATGTCAGAGTCATCTTCAGCAGAATCAATTCTTTACAGAGAGTGCAAACAGGCCTCAAATAAAAAGGAGAAAAAAGAAAGGGTGAATAAGCAGTAGCGGAGAGCAGTGGAAGTAAAGAATTGGAGTGGAGGCATAACCCAGAGGTGTAACAGAATGAGAGCAGTGAAAGGTAAAGCTCTAGCGGCAAAAGCTTCAGATAGAGATGCAGTGGATAAATTATATCTGTGCAGCAGAGTGAAGTGAGATGGAGACACAGAGGATAAAGTATACCTGTGCAGCAAAGTGAAAGGAAAGAAGAAAGTAAAGTGAAATGGAAGAATAAAGCTATTATAGTTAGCCATTCATCCACAGTTTTGTGAGATTGGGAAGAGTGGATTGAACCTTCAAGACAAGTGTGAAGCAATACGATTGATCAAAACAAGCTTCAAGCAATACAGTTGATAGTGGGCATTCTAGGCTAAGATAGACCTCGTGTACAGCAGGTGTAGCGAGTCCACCCATTTTTATGCCCACACCGGGTCCAGCAAAGATACTGTGGGCTCACTGGAGAAAGCTGTTTATGCACTATATCAAGGCGGTTGATGGCATTTCCTAGTCAAATGACAGGAAGGTAGCCTTGCTAATGCATTTTCTAGGATACGAAGGGCAAAGGATTTTCGAGACGTTGCGACAACTGTCAGGTGTTGGGGGAGGTGATTCAGCAAATGAGTTTGAAACAGCTCTTCTCAAGTTGGATCTGCATTTCAACCCTTCAACTCTAAAACTGGCACGATTCTGGAGCGTTTCAACTTGCACATGCGAATGCAGGAACAGGGAGAGTCAGTGGAAGAGTATGTCACTGCCCTGCGCCACCTAGCATTGTTGTGTAAATTCCATGGGGCCTTCGATGGACACATAAGGGACCAGTTTATGACACATTGTGGTTCAAATAAAATTTGTGAGGAACTATGGTTGAAGGATGAGCCCACCATTGACGAAGTATTGGACATAGCTAGGCAAGTGGAACACTTTTTGGCTTGTGTAGCAAAGCTAACGAGGAAAGAGTGCAATGAGGCAAAGGAGTTGAAGGCGGAAGTATTGACTCTGGCCGATTCTAGAAACAAGAAGAAAAGCAAGGACAGACAAGCCTTCCAGAGATCGGTGGAGTAAAAGAGCAGACAAGGAACCAACCAAAAGGGAGAGAGAAGAGAGGAAAGCCTATGTTTTAGGTGTGCGAGCAGTACTCATTTTGCAGCATCGGTGGTGTGCCCTGGCAGGAGGGTCATGTGTTCAAAGTGCAAGAGAAAGGGGCACTTTGCAAACTGTTGTAAGAACTATCAATCTGGGCAGTTCAATCAGAGGAGAATGCTCTATGTTAGTGAAGAAGGTGAACAAAGATCATCGGACGAGGAAGAGACAGTACCTGTGCAGAACATTACTGTGAATACCATAAATGTTGTATGGAACGGATAGGACGTGGATGAGTGTGAGCATCCGTATGCATGCGGAAAGGTGAATCGCATTGAAGTACGGATGATGGCTGACTCGGGGTCTAAGATTACCCTGATATCCAGGGAGGTTTTTGAAAGAGATGTGAAGGGGGACGTCCGGAATTTGCTCAGACCCGACATCAATCCTGGGGGATATAACCAGGACAGAATAGAGTTGTTGGGGTACTGCATAGAAAGATTTGAGTTTAAAGGTCATCACTTTGAATGGAAAATATATGTCACAAAGAAGGGTCTCACGTTGTTGGGGTGGTGAGAGCAAAGGAGTTTGAAGATACGGCTTGATCCCAATGAGGTTGATCAGGTGTAACAGGTGGGGTGCACACCAGTAGAAGCACACCCCAATGTGTTCAAGAAGGGTGTCGAAAAGATAATGGGGATCCAAGACCAAATAATTTTGAGAAAAGGTAGCATGCCAGTTGTTGCCAAGTTGAGGTTGGTGCCGTTGGCCTTGAGGGATGGAGTTAAGAGAGAATTAGATTAGAATTACTCCAGATGGGTATTATTGAAAAGGCAGGGGGAGTGTATTTGACTTCACCTGTGGTGGTGGTTAAAAAAGGATCTGGTGAATTGAGACTGTGTGTGGATTTACGCAAGCTTAACAAATGTGTGTTGTTTGACAGACATCCACTCCCGAATATGGGAGAAATGTTAGCAAGGGTTGGACGTGGTAAGGTATTTTCTAAACTGGATATGGCTTTGGTTTACCATAAAGTGGTCTTAGAGGAAGGGTGTTGGAAGCTAACTGCGTTCATCACACATGAAGGGGTTTTTCAGTTTGGGAGGATGCCATTCAGTTTGGTTTCTGCTTCATCAGCATTCCAAAAACTGATGGATAGACTGTTCAAGGGAGTGAAGGGCGTCTTTTGTTTTCAAGACGATGTGCTGGTGTGTAGCGAATCAATGGAGGAGCATGATGATGTGTTGGATACTGTGTTAAGGATATTTGAGGAGAAGGGGATCACATTGGGAGAGGAGAAATGTAATTTTAGGGCAGTGGTCTTCAAACTTTTTTGGCCGGGGCCCCCCGGGAGCATAATTTGGGCAGACGGGGACCCCCCAAAAATGCCAAGTGGACAGCATGTATGATATGATAGGTTATTTATAATGTGCTTAATACCCAGAGGTTTCTAAGCATGGACCTGGGGATCGAACCTGTGTTGCTTCGTGTCGTCTTGCTTCCAAGGTGAGCACGTTGCCGCTGGGTTATCCTCCCAGGCTGTCACCACTACTGCATGCTGTCACCACACCCTACTCCCAGAATAGTCCCAGGGCTCCCCCACCTGCTCCCATCACAGTCGCTGGGCTCCCTCGTCCCACTGCTAACTAGTCCGTGGGCTCTCCCCACCCCATCACACACCATGGGCTTCCCCCACCCCGCTCCCACCACTATCCCATGGTTCCCACCCATCCTGCTCCCACCACAGTCCCTGGGCTTCCCCCAACCCGTTCCCAACAGAGTCCGAGCCAATCAAGGAGGGATCGGGGGTTTTCCCCCCTGATTTTTAAAAAATAATGGGTTAAAATTTTGCATTGTAGAGCATACTTTAAAAAAAGAAATGGGTAAATAGCCAAACAGTTTTCAATTGGTGCTGGGGGTCTAGGGGGCAGGCATGACACCTTTTACTGGACATGTATGATAGATGACCAGTACAAAAATACCATCCCTGTCCTCTGGGCCCCACTGGGCCTAACACAATCAATATGATTATGTGTGTATGCAAAGCATTGGAGTGCCAAGGGGGAAAGCATGATACTTTTGACTGGACATCTATGATGGAAATCCATTACAAAAATACAATCCCTGTTACCTGGGCTCCACAGCGTCTCAGAAGGAGAGCTGATTTTCACAGGTGGGTAGGGGGATGTGCAACAAAGGCATTTAGGCATTTTTAAAATGCCTTTGTTGTACAACCCTCCTTCCCCCTCTATCCACCACTTGTCAAAATCAGCTAAACGGACCAAAACAAACTTACACACACACACACACACACACACACACACATTCATACAGCAATCAATTTATCATGAGCATCCATCACCATACACTCACTCATAACACAAGCATACACGCATCCATAGACATGTTTAAATAAAAAGAAATGAACATAAACGTACCTTCTGCATTGGCTTGCATGTGGGTGCTGAAACGCCCCGCTCCAGGCTGCTCTGTCCGTATGTGTGAGGAGGCACTGGAGCTCCCCCTCGCACATACAGACATGTAGTGCCCCAGCCAGAATTTCCAATGAGCTATGCAATGCTGGAGAAGCAAAACAACCCAGCCTTGCATGGCTCAGTGAGCATGTGCGGCTGGGCCACTGACCTGAACTGTCAAAGGGAAATAGCGTTTCCCTTTGACAGTTCAGCCTGCCCATGAGCACTCCCTCAGCTGGAAAAAAAACTGCTGAGGTAGTGCTCATTGTTTCACTGGGCTGGCTCCTTAGCTCCTCCATAATGGGTGAGGGGTCCACTGGGTGGGTGCCGACTCGCCATTATGGATGAGCCGCCAGCCACAGACTGGCCTATAGGGCAATAGGGCAATGCATGTATCAAAAATGCAAAATGCTAGTGTGGGCCATTTAAAATGGGCCACCTTTTTGGCCAATGTGGGCCAGTTTGATGAGTTACTTCACTACGCAGTTAGTAATTTTGACCATTGTAGCTGAATAAATATTTTTTAAATATCACAATTTACTTACATTTTAACACAAAGCACCCCCTTGGGTACTATTCAAACAGTCTGTGACTAAAGGAATGAATATCCATTTACAACTGTTGGCCACTTTTTCATTGGTGCCTGAGACAGTTTCATGCTTCTGCCCGACCATGTGAGCCGCCCCTGCCATTTCTTCTAATCTAAAAAAAAAAAAGAATGATAATAATAATACATTTTTTTACATTTTTTTTTTTAGATTTAATGCTCGCCTCTCACGGCCCCCCAGGGATGTGGCCCCAGACCCCTGCAGGGCCGCGCCCCACTTTTTGAATACTGCTGGTTTAGGGTGTCCAAGGTGGAGTATTTAGGTCATGAAGTGTCTAGTGATGGAGTGAAACCAAAGAAGAGTTTGGATGATGCTATGAAGGGAGTGAGAACGCCTGTTAACAAGGCGGATTTGAGGTCCTTTCTAGGGATGACATAGTTTTACCAAACGTTTGTGGAAAATTATGCGGCCAAGGTCACTGAAGTGAGGACGATGTTATAAAAGGGTGCCGAGCTGGTATGGAGTGAGGAGTCTGAAAGAGAGTTTATGAGGATAAAAAGGGAGACTGACCTAGCTCACCCTTTGGGTTGCTATGACACTTGGAGAACTAGCGTTAGCACACTGGATGCGAGTGACGTGGTGTTTGTGCAGTACTGTCACAGGTTTGCGTGGATGGGAGTAATGAGATAACTGCTCATGCATCACAAGGATTAAGAGGGGCAGAAATGAGATATTCCATTTTGGAGAAGGAAGCGTTAGCGTGTTACTGGTCAGTGGTTAGAGTCAAACATTTTGAATCGGGGACAGACTTTATTATTCGAACGGACCATACACATCTTAAGGTAATTTTTGAGAGTAAAGGATTAGACAAAGTTTCGAGGAGAGTGGCTGGATGGGTCACCAGGATGAAATGTCATTGTTTTAGAATGGAGGTGATTCCTGGAAGGGACAATGTTTTGGCTGATAGTTTGTCAAGACTGAAGGTAACAACAAGTGATGAGGTTGAGAACATGGATATTGAGATGGTATTTGTAAATACTGAGGGCATTGTGTCCAAGGAAGAGTGGATAGAGGAGCCAAACAAGGATGAAGTGATGGCACGAGTGATGTTGTATGTAGCATCGTCAGTTTGGACTAAACAAGCTAGTTTGTTGGAAGGGGAGAAGCCATTTTGGGAGGTGAAAGATGAATTGAGTGTGACTGACGGCGTATTATTCAGATGGGAGCGTGCAGTTGTTCCTGTGGACATTCTAAGTAAAGTGATTGATTTGGCTCATTGTGGTCATATAGGGATTACAAAAACCAAAGGAGTGCTGAGGTACGATTATCGGTGGCCAGTATTTAATAAAGATGTTGAGAAGAGATTGAATGATTGTTCATTATGTATCAAATCTGGTAAGGGAGAGGAGACAAGGAAGCAACTGTTGGTAGAAGTGGATGTTCCTGTGGCGGTATGGAGAGATCTGACCACGGATATATTAGGGCCGGTGGACCTGGGATATGGCAGAGGAAAGTTTATTGTGCTTGTGGTGGACTTGTTCTCTAGGTGGTGTGAGTTCAAAGTACTGAGAGAAATGTCATGAGAAAGCATGGTTGGTGTGTTGCAGGAAGTATTTGCGAGGGAAGGTGTTGCCGGTAAATATCCTTACGGATAATGGGACACAATTCACTGGAAGGTGTTTTGTCACGTATCTGCGGGAATGTGGAGTGAAACATAAGAGATCAGCATTATACCATCCAGAGACTAATGGGATGGTGGAAAGAATGAATAGGGGTGTGATGGAGAGCATACGTATGGCCCAAGAGGGAGGTTATGACAAAAAGGTTGGCCATCCAGGATAGATTGTGGGCTTTACGCATGTTTCCGCATTCAACCACTTGGTTGTGCCCTTTTGAATTGATGAGGGGTCGCAAGCTCAACATGGTAGTGAGTCCACCGTGGTTGGGTAGGAGCAGAGAATCAGATGTGGTCGTGGATGGGGTGAGAAAAATGTTGAGGAAGAAAAAGGAGGAGTGAGTTATGTGACAGAACCAGAGAAGGGGCAAGAAGGAGTTGAAAGTTGAATGTGAAGATTTTGTAAGGATTAGAAAAGGAGTTGTCAAGAGGAAAGGTGACTCCTTGTTTTCTGATCCAGTGAGGGTGGTCGCAGTGTAGAAAGGAGCCGTTCGGGTGTCTGGTGGACGGGTGTAGAATAAAAACAGAGTTGAGGTAGTGAAGTGGGGTGTTGTTTGAGTGTGTGTAGCTGTGTGATGGTGTGCGTGTAAAAGGGGGGGGAGATGTGTTATAATGTGGCTTGGAGGGAGCATTGTGATGTCATCCTGAATGCTGCTGGTAGCAGAGTGTACTGAGTGTTTCCTGTTTTCTCAGTTCTGGCAAGTATGTTTGCCATTTCCATTGAAGGAAGAGGAGGAGTTTACCATAAGAACCACCATCACTCCAAGCGTAGCGTAGCGGAGTGTACTGAGTGTTTCCTGTGTTCCCTGGTGGTCCGTGGTGATCGTGGAAGGCTGCGAACCGTGATACGAAAACCCCGGCAAAAAGAACAGCGAGTGTCTTTCTACTTTCAATGCTCTACTGACCCGCCTCATAGGTGGAACATTGGGTAAGAGCGCGTGCAAGCTAATCGTAAAAGTGAGCGAGTGAGAATGCGGATTGGAGCCACGGCAAATACCCGTGCTCAAGCCCAAGCTCAGGCGAAGCGCGATATAGAAACCACAAATATTTCAAACATTTCAAGTCTGCAGGCGGTATTAGGAAGGAACGCGCATGGGGAAGTGAGACGCGCTGCTTCGTCCGCTCTGCTAGACTCACCGTTCCCCCGCCCAGCGAGGATGACTCACGCGGGAGTACGATCCGGCGGTGGGGTGAAAGCGACTGCAGCGGTCACAAATAGAATGCGGAATGCTGACCGCGATATGAGTGGCGACAGCGGCGACAGCGATAGTACAGAGATGAGTGAGAACGAGAGTGCGAGCGAGGTGACGGATTGTGAGGACAACGGATCGAGCACGGCAATGAGTGAGAGGAGGGGAGAGAATGGGGAGAAAGGGTCTGCTCCCAGCAAACAACTAACAAGAAGGTGCGTACAGTCATTACAAATGGACGACCGGACGACGAAGAAAAAACAGGAGGAGCCCTTGCGGGCTGTGGTAGCTGCTGGTGCAGAAAAGGACAAATGTTCTGTATTGATACACCACTTACAGGAGGAGAGTCCCTGTCCCATCTCATACAACCCCTCCCATCTCGATCAGAGGCAAAGTTCATCCTCTGTTACATCTAAAGAGAGTGAGGTGCTCAAGCCTTGCCCAGCCCTCATTAAGAGCCTGTCATCCCTCAAAAATCAAAGCAATACTAGCCCAAGCCCAAAGCATATAAACCATCAGGGACTAGAAGAGCTGAATCATCAAGGAAATCCTATTGAAGATCTAACATCGCCGGAGATGACTCAGTTAACTAATGAGACAAAGTGTGGGAAGGAGCTTTGCAATAAGGGCTCGTCACCTTCTCAGAGTGTATTAAGCATGGAAAAACAACAAAAGCTGGATCCTCTTTAAAACTCTTGGCGTGGCTAAGAGTGGCAGCAATGCATAAACCTGAAAACAAAACGCCTGAACGAATGATCACAAACTCACCATCACCAAATTTGAAGCAGTCTGAGGATTCAAGCCATCTAGTAATGTTGGAGAACACAGTCTCTGTTAGGTCATCGAAAGTTCTAAGTGAGGACTGGATGTGCCTGAGGTTTGGAACGAAAGGAGCGTTGTACAAAATGTGTCCAAACTACCAACTCGAAGAGACTCCTTGGAGATTGCTGACCAACTATTGAAAAATCTTGCAGAGATGAACCGTAAAATAACACAGCCACGAAAATCCTCCCAAACTTATGAGAAAGAGAGAACTCGGCCACAAGCAGAGCGAAGAATGATTAATGATACGAATATCGGTGAAGTGCTGAGACTTGAGGCCGATACTCCACCCTTTGAAACAAGAAATGACGAAATCATAGTCTCACAAAAGAGGAATAGAAGAAATATAAGCTCAGACATTGAAACAGAAGGCCCAAATAAGCGCTTCAAAGGAAGGCCCGCTGCAAAAGCCTCCACTTCGCCCAAAAGAGTGAGTGAAGATAAAAACAGTCCTCTATCCTCGGAGTCAGAGAGTGATGAGAAGACAGCGCAGAAACTAAACGAGAGTCAGCTGGTCGGAGACCTGATAATGGTTAACGATTGAAAAAACTCTGAAATTAGCACTGCCTTGTTGGAATCAGTTGTTGCAAAACCAAGCCTGATCCTGATGTCATCAGCAACGATAGCGGTGGCCCCCCTGATGAAATTATACGAAAATCTAAATGAAAATTGTCGCGATCAAACCACGCTAATTGCACTACTCAACTCGAAAATGATAAAGCTAGAGTCTGAGTTAACGAACATGACAGCTCAGGTTGCGACGTCCAGAAGAGGTAACAAAATCTCTTTAACAGCCCTGAAAGAGTTGCTAAAAAATTCGGCTGAAGATAAAAGACTTTTAGCAGATGTCACGAGACAAGCACTGACGCTGCTACAAAATGAACGCAAACACAAGAATACCATAGCTCCTATAAATCAGCCTTCCAGCATTTATCCAAGAGCAGAGATAACCAATGATATGGTTCTTGTTGACAACAGCATGAGTTTATCAAGTGTTAGACGGCAACAAGAGAAATTATCAAAAAACAACAAGGCTATTTCGATTCAAAATTGTACTTATGGAAAAGAACTTACAATTAGCACCGTAGAAAGCAAAGGCTCTGAGAAAAATGTCATTGAAAATGGTATCCCTACAGATCCGGTTACGCACTTAGTTGCCACTTGTATGACGAATCCACCAAACACAGACCTACAAGATATAGTCCGAACGGATATGGAGAAAGAAAAAGGGGATACTCCGCCGACAATTGATCTGACCCAAGCTGAAAAAGTCAATGAGGACATTTCAGTGAGTGTGGAGACCGATCCCAAAGCATCATCAACAAAAAAGAATGAAGCGGAGTGGTTTGACATTTTTGAAAATGGGAAAAGTAAGAAATTTAACAAAAAAAAGACAGTCGGTCAGAAAATGAGTAAAACCAACAAACCCAAAAGAATCAAAAGCCACGAAGCGCAATGAATTTCTTTAGAAACATTAAAACTTTGAACATCACAGTGAACAACTCAGAGCAAAAATCATCAAAGAGCAAACATAAAAGTGACAATGCCGCGGTCGAAACAGAAATTGAGACTTCTGAGCCTCTAACCGAAGCTAATGTTTCCGTCTCAGGATCAAACATAAACACAAGGAGTCAGAATATTCCTCTGATGACAGAAGAGGATGAGGCCGAGGCCAAGGAACTATTGAACCTGTCAACGTATAGCTCACCTGATGAAGACGAAATGAAGAGTGAAAATATGGAGGAGGTGGATCAAAAAAGCGAGGAGAGAGTTGACAATGCCGAGACCTCAAAGGACTCAACTGGTTCACGGATACCACTAAGGGTCCTTGAGAAAAAGAGCGGGTCTCAACCAAAAAATAAAAGAGTCTTTCTGTGGCCAAGGACTCAAAAAAAAATCAACGATCTAAAAGATAAGGAAAGCGCAAAGCCTCAAGAAACACAAAGATACTATACACTGGAGGAGAAACGGATGATAAGCATGCAGAAAGCGAACACTGTGAAGAAAATTAGACCAGTTCCGCAGAAGAAAATAAACGACTCAACACAGGAACAGAGCGCAAAGTCTGAAACGCTAAAAGCCTCTCAGCGCTCCGAAAAAAATTCAGAGAGGGCATGGAGTGATAATCAATCGAAGTCGATCCAACAGCAACGTTCTGCCACAAACAACAATTCCACCTCGTCAGCGGGACACCAGGCGTACAGACTATTGGTAGAAAAAATAGAAATCAAAAAAAGCGACACGCCATTAAATAGGTATACCATCTTGCAGCTATTTCAAAAAATCCCCGGTCTAAGATCAATAAAAAGTGCCCGAATCGACCGAGTTGAGATAATAACAGATGCAAAGCAGAAATTTGTACTACTACACATTATAGACAGAAAGGATGCGGAATTGGTCATGAGGTGTGAGAGGCAGCTGTGGGATGCCGGGTACCTTGTCTACGAGGTGGACAATGCGCTGGTGGGCGAAGTAACCGAAAAACCTACAGGTTCCAACCCACCTGCAGAAAAAGGAACCCTTCCTCCGGGGTTCACCCATGTGATAACAAACGAAAGAGCAGAGGCTCAGAGGTATGATGATGTGAATGAGAAGGAGGGTGACAAGACCAGTCACTGCTCGTCGATTGTGACAAGACTAAAAGAAATCAAAATAACAGTGGAAAACTGTGAGATGATAGAGTCAATGGATCCTAAGGTTAAGAAGAAGAATGCCCTTAAGGATGGGGGTGATAAATGGGCTTGGCTCGCGAAAACTCTAAATAGTTCAACGATGAGTTAATGCCATAAGCAGGCGACAAAGGTGATGATAGCCTCCTGGAACACAAGAGGCTTTTCCCATCTTTTCAACTCAACACCCGAAATGTTGGCAAAGGCTGATGTGATATGTCTCCAAGAAACGTGGCTCGCGAATACACCATGTGTAGAAGGTTTCGAAGTGGCAATAAATCCAGCGATTAGACAAAAAAAAAGGCCGCCCAATGTCGGGCCAACTAGTTCTCATCAAAAGGTCATCCGGTATGAGAATCACATCAGCATTAAACATCTCGCTGTTTCTACAGCTAATTAGTGTAAGTTCAGTAAACCAGAGAGAGAAAAAAGAGCAAGTTATCTATCTCTTAAATATTTACTGGAACTCAACACCAAAAACCCACCAAAAATTTGAAGACGACCTTTTAGAAGCTATAGATAATATCCTAAGCGATAACCCGGGAGTCCCGCTGATAGTGTGCGGAGATTTCAACATGAAACTGCTAGAAATTGACTTAGTAAAGACTCCTAGGACATTCAAGGAAAGATACAAATGCGAATGCTGGCTTGACGAAATGGCACATAGGAATTTGATAATGCAAAACGGAACAACTCGAGGAGATATCCCAGCAAAGCCAACATGGGAACGAGGAGGACAAAAAATAATTGGCATAAACAGCATAGAGCCTTAATGGAGCAACGGGACGCCGAAAAAATGCTGAAGGCCCTAAATAAAAGGAACTCCAAGGGCTTTTGGGCCATAATAAATGAAGCAATGAACCCCGAAAAAGCAATAATATCAAATATGGTAACCGAAAATGAGTGGGAGAGACATTATGCAAATTTATTTGAAAAAAAGTTAAACTCAAGTAACACAAATTGCGAGTGGAGCCAGCCGTGGGAAATTGCAATAGATAAAGAAGACATTCGTACAACCATTAATAAAAAGCAGCGCCTCACGTGCCGCAGGGCCTGATGGTTTATCAAACGCGGATCTGAAAGAGAACATCGAAGAGTGGGTGGATTTTTGCGACACCTTGTTTCAATTAATAATAAAAGAAGGTCGGGTTCCATCCACATGGAAATCCGGAATAATTGTCCCTATCTTCAAGAAAGGAATCCGCACTGACCCTGCAAATTATCGGCCAATAGCCCTGCTCAACGTAGTAGGTAAAGTGTTTGAATCGCAATTACTAGCACAACTCACCACATGGATTCGGAAAGAGATGATCTACGACGACCGTCAGACTGGGTTCGTTAAAGGTATAGGCTGTGGTGCGAATCTGTTAATCCTGAACCTGTTAAAAATCGATGCAATTAGAACTGGCCAAAAAACATATCTTGCATTCATTGATATGGCAAATGCGTTCGATGGGGTGGACAGAGAAACCCTATGGAACAATCTTATGAAAAGGGGATGTAGCAAGAGCCTGATCCAAGCCATTAAAGAGCTATACTCGGACACTTACATCCAAGTCCGCTTGGACAGTGAAGGAAATCTAACGAACCCCATAGCAACAAAGCGAGGAGTAAAACAAGGGTGCCCATTAGGAGCAACCCTTTTCAACTTCTACATATCAGAAGTTGGTTCCGCCCTATCAAATGTAGTGTGTTTTCCACCGAGGATCAATGGAATCGAGATAAATCATATCATGTACGCAGATGACATGGTGATTTTAGATCGTACACCAATTGGCCTTCAGCGAAAATTGGCAGCGTTAAGAATTTTCCTAGAAGACCTGGGACTGGAGATCAACGCGGCCAAATCTGAAATCCTGATACTTAAAAACAAAAAAGGAAGAAAATCCAACAATTTCAGACAAGGCTGGTCGATCGGAGAGAAAAAGCTGAATAAAGTACCTCATACAAGGTACCTAGGAACAATCATCAGCTCCAGTATTAATGATGAGCCGATGATCAAAAAGCTCTTAAACAGCTGTAAGCAACTGATTTCACAAGCAATCATAATTCAAAAAAGGTATGGAAAATTCTCTATTGATCCAGTAAGGAAATTTTACCAGAGTAAAGTATCTCCGATCTTAACCTACGGTGCAGAGAACATGTTCGGGTGCGACCATAAATTATGGTCGCGTTGTGAAGGATTATTCTGGAAGAAAGTTCTTCAGATTCCACAAAGTACGCCCATGGCCAATGTACTATACGAAGTAGGGATCACAACACTTAATGTGAGAATCACGTGGAATAAGTTGGCATTGTTTAGGAAATTATACAAAGATGCAAACCTCCCTCCTCTCAAAATCTTGGTTGTAGAGAAGACGCAAAGAAAATCAGCGTTAAACGAATGGAAATTACAATGTAAAGGGATCCTAAACCAATTAGGAATGGATGAAAGATTGCTATGGTACAATCCAAATTTAGTAAAAAGGAAATTGTTGGATCTCGATTGGATTGACATAGGAGAGAAAAGATCAGCACGTAAATCCATGCAAATGCACCACCTGAAGCGAAAAAACGCAACACACTCCCAAAATATCTAATGTTATCACCCTGCAGCCATTTGAGAAGGTTGTTCCTAAAGTTCCGTTTAAACATCTTTGAAACTAAAGATGTTTTAAGACACCGACGGATGATCCCTGAAAGTAATGTAAAGTTCAGACTCTGCGCAAATGCAGATGAAGACTTAAAACATCTCGTATTGTCTTGTACGGAACTGAGTGTGCAGTGCGAGAACTGTTTGGGGAAGGTGAAGAGTTCATTCCAGTCGTATAACTCCAAAAAATGGTGGAAACATCTTCACATTGGCGAAAGCAGAGCGCTGATGATTGGCACGATGAGACTCTTGGAGCATATTCAATTCCAATTAGAGAAAAGCCTTTATATTTGAATAGTGCTGCTTGAGATTAAAAGGGAAAGTAGCTTTGAAGACCAAATGGAAGGACTCAAGAGTCACTTATTAGTGTAATACTGAGTAGTATGAACTGAACATTTTAAAGGGTAAAAAGTAGGGCAGAAAGTGACAAATAGTTTTGTCTGTTTGTTCCATTTTCTTCAATTTTATTTTCTTAGTTTTTTTTTTATTATTAGTATTTTCTTTTTTTCTTTTCTTTTTATATTTTCAAAAAAGTTTGTATAAACTAAATGAAATAAAAAAATAAAATAAAAAAAATGCTGCTGGGTCACGTGGAGTGTTGACATGATGAGGTTCTGATGCTAGGCAATGTTCGTTGTTTACTTTTATGTGGATTCTCTGATTCACCAGTTGGTGGGTAGCAGTGCTTTCTGATGGCTGCACTGACTGAGCTGGGGGTCCGTGTTCCTTATAACATATAAATAAAGAGTGAAGTAACTCAGCTACGAGTCTTCATCTCCATCCTAACACTTTACTATGCTCTACAGTGAAGCACATCTTTTTAATGTGTGGCTAAATAATGGATTTGCAATCATTGTTGAAATGAAAGTGTGGCTTGTTATATATTATTGCCTATTGTTAAAGTAATTCAAATAAAAACGTTTTGACCTAACATATTTAGTATCAACTCATGTACTCTGACATCTATTCATTCATGACATAAGACCAACCCAGGCAAGGCCAATCTTTGAATGATGCTTTTGTTCAAGCTACAAGGCTGCTGTATTTTGTCATGTATATGCTTATGCTTTTTGCTCAGAGACACAAACAGATTTCCTGCCTCAGATATTGTAGGGAATGGTGTATTCAGAGGTCTGCAGCGACCTTTTGCTGTCCATATGTTAAAGAATCATGGGAGTTGTAGTTCAACACATCCCCGAGAGCCACAAGTTGCAGACTCTTGGATGGGTTCTATGTCATTTTACTAACGTTTGTTTTTTCTATGGATTTTTTGCAGACAAAAATCAATCGAAAAAAACATCAATCGGCAAAAGGACGGTATACGCTTGGATGTATTTGGTTTTCAACCTGTGTAACGATATTATGGCACTGCGAATATAAAATCCATTTGCGATTTAAATCACCTAAATTAGGGTATATCAGTCAGATAGCATGTTTCATGCAGCTCGTGAGCCCAGTGCTCTGATGAGGCAATGCTATGATGCCGCCCAGGCTACCACTAGTGCAGAGGTGCAGCGGGACACTAGACTGGCACTACACAAGTAGTATATCCGGCCTCATTTCTGGAAATAGGGCGAGGGAGAATGGCACGTCACCTGAGGCAGTAGAAATCCTTGCATGCGCACGGCATGTGCCCCTAATGTGCCCCTAGAGCAGTGCTGCCACTGATGAATTGTCAAAACTTTCCCCACCCTCACACTCCTATACAACCATTTGTTGTGTAAGCGTAGATCATGAGAAGACCTGCAGGCAGGATTCTGTTTGTTTTTAGACCCTTTTGTAGTCTCCCAGCATATACACGTGTGATAAAAAGGTATAGTGCTCACATTTCTGGGCGGCAGCCTAGGGCGCCCCAGAAGAATAGCCTCAGTGGGTTCCATTATGGCGCTAAAACAATCAACCACTGCACCAATTGATGGAACCAATTGAATCACAAAGTCCTCTTTCCGAATTCCGACCACCTCACCAGAACCTCCATGCGGCAACACTGGCAAAAGCACAGCGTGCCAATGCTCCCAGTGAGTCTCTGCTGCTCATCATTCACGAGATAGGACCTCCCCCGACCTGCATGAAGTTCAGTCACATTTGGTGAGCACTGTGTCATAGTGGCGTGTATGGTGATGGGCGCGTGTGTGCTTTGCGTGCGGGATGTGTGGGAAGTCATTGTGGCTGGAGCGTGAGAGGCGAGTGTGACATTTGGAGCCGTTACTGAGGTGGCTCCAGGGGTGTGGGGAGCCGGTGTTTCTGTTGTCCCATCGTATTTTCTTGTTAACCCGGTGTGTTAACTGAAACAAGGACAATAAACGTAACCTATACGTACTGGAGTCGGGCATACTTTGGATTACGTCACACTGCCAATACTGATTTGTAATTGGTACACCCCTGTGCGGCCACTGCCACAAACATCTCTAGACTTACCTGGGTCTTCCCATCTTCGAGGATCTACCAACACCTCTCCCAGGTTGTGATACCTATCTCTTTGGAGTTTCCATACAAGCCTCTCCCACCACCCATGCCATTCCTGCCATCTCTCATATCACTTCCAGAGTCCACGCATTTTCTCAGATGGGCTGGTGCTCAATTCAGCCCGGCCACAAGGTGCAACATGCAATTATGCACTCCCACTTCCCTGTGCTTGGTACTCCACTACCACCCACTACCTAACCCCACTTCCTTCCTGCCACCAGCACATCCAACTGCACTGGCAATAAATGCCCAGGCATAGAACAGCGCCCGGCCACCTTTCATTGGTATTCCACCCTCTTTACCACATACTCATTCCCAGTTACGACTGAGGACTACCCCCTTCCTTCCTAAACTCAGCATTCCTTCACATCGAGTAAACAGGAGCCATCTGCTTACATCTGCTTACAGAGTGCCCACCTCCCCTAAGCACGTTGCCACCACCCTCACAGCACTTGCCTCACAAGCCCATGACTCTCCTAACCCCTCCTGCCCCCAACTCGGCAACCATAGAGTTCTGACAATTCGGGCTAGAGCAGGAGCAGCAGAAAGTCTTACCTATCCTATTGTGGGTGAATCCACAAGGTTAAAACTCTCCTCCTACACCATGCCCCACTTCCCCATCACCCTGGACTTGGCCATCTTACTTTCAGAGAGCCTGATCCCCACTACTCCAGTTGACCAGGACACATCACTCAATGGCCCTTTCTTGATAATCCCTCCTTCAACCAACCTGACCACCCACCTCCCACCAGTCGATCAGGACATATCACTTAAGTGCGGTCTAATCAATGTACGCTCCCTCGGAGCAGATGCCATCGAAATTCATGACCACATCCTAAATCACGAACTTGTCCTGCTTGCCACCACAGAATCTTTGCTCTACAGCACTTCTGACCCACTGCTCTGGCTTGCCAGGCCCCCCAACTACACAATTTTCAGAGCTGACCAAACCATTACCTCAGGTGGTGGTGCCACACTCAATGTGAAATCCTCCCTTCTCATTGTAGGTATCCCTGCACCTTCCATTCTAGACTATTAGGTTCTGCTCCTTAAACTCTCAATCAACTCTCAGACAACCTGCAATATTCTCCCACTTTATCACCAACCTATTACCCTTGGCTCATAAGAATCTGACATACCCCTCCTGATCACACCCCTAAATAAAATCGCTAACAAATGCATGATACTGGGGACTTTAACGTGGGCTTCAATGACCCTTCTGATCCCAAATCAGCCCTGCTAACTCAAGCACTCCAGGACATGAACTTCTCCCAATTTGTTTCCTCTCCATCCCACACCAAAGGATGCATCCTTGACTGGATCCTGGCCACTAACACCAAAATTAACATCTCTGCCATCAACCCAGTACCTTGGTCTGATCATTATTTAATTTAGTTTGACCTTTTTCACGTCAAACACCCCCTGCCTCCAGCACCTCTGCTCAACCCTATTTTGATCAGACACACCGGGAAACTCACGCATGAGCTACTCAAGCCTAGCCTCCTTACAATGCTCACTTCCACTCTGCCACGAAGCAAAGGGCCTGATGACCTGGTAGATCATTACCACCTACGCCTTCACCACACCATAAACCTTCATGCCCCTTTTACATCGAAAAATACCCACACAACACAAGCCTGCCACATCTGCTTCTCAGATGATCTTGTATCATTCCGCAGAAACAAGAGCACTAGAACATCTCCGTAGGAAGCACGCTACCCGTGTAAACTGCATTAATTACAACTCTACTAAGCTATACAAGAAAGTGGTAATTTCCCACAAAGCCAATTCCCATGACACCAGAATTACTAATGCTAGCTCCAACACCAAAGAACTTTTCTCCATCCTAAGAGAACTTGAAAACACGATCTCATCCAACACCATGATCAGGACTGACAAAGTATGATGTTCCACAATCTAAGACACCCTTGCTGACAAAATCAACATGCTCTGCAACAAAATGAATACCAAGAAAACACAACTTGGCACTAAATCTTCAACTCTGGCTTTCTTCAGGCCCCCTACTTCTGCCGTATCAGCTGCATTCTCCTCTTAAGTCTCTCAAGCAACAGTTTTGGACACCATCCAGGCCTTAAAACTTTCCATTTACAGGGGAGATTCCTGCCAGGTACACATTGTTAAACTCTTTGCTCCCACCATGACAGCTATCATTACGAATTTTGTCAACCCCTCCTTTAGGTCCCATGTCGTTCCTATCAATATCAAAATGGCTTGGGTCACTCCACTCCCAAAAAACCCATCATTGGACCGCTCACTTCCAACTAACTACCACGACATAGCCACTGTCCTGTTCCTGTTTACAATTCTTGACGTGTTGCCTACACTCAGGTTCAACAATTCCTTGAACACCACCAACTCTTAGGATCAAGGCAATCTGGCTTTCGACCTAAGCATTGAACAGAAACAGCTTTTCTTGACCTTAAAATGCAGCTTGACAGTTTCCATGACTCTGGCAACCTAGCCATCTTCCTTTTTCTTGACCTCTCAGCTGTGTTTGACCTTTTGGACCATGACACACTATGCAAGCAACTCAGCTCCCACTTCCACTTCTCCTTAGATGCTGTTACATGGGTCAAATCCTTCCATAGTGAACAAACTTCGAGGGTCTACATTGGAAATTCTGCAGCTGACCCCATCCCAGTCCCTTTTGGACTACCTCAAGGTTCTTGCCTATCACCCACCCTCCATAACACCTACACCAAACCAGTCTTTGACATAGTTGACTCTGTAGGCATCAGCTACACCAACTTTTCAGATGACACTCAAATCATTATTCCGATCACAGGTAATCAACAAGAAGACACCACTATTATAGATAGCGTGCACAGCTCCATTCAAAACTGGATGGCCACCCATAATCTATGCCTCAATGACAATAAAACCGAGCTACTCATTGTTGGCTCACATTACAATATGATATGGGAATAGAGGAGAACAAAAACAACCATCTTACTAGGCCCAGTCACATTAGGAGCATGCAAGTGCATGGGAAAGGGAAAAGGGGGGAAAGTCCATGGGAGGGGGGAGAAGTGGAAAGTGCTGAACAGAGGAGAGAACAGAATAAATAATAATAAGTAAAATAAGTAAAATAAATAAATAAATAAATAAATAAATAAAGGTGATAAACAGTGTTAGTGCAGCCAGCAAGTTGCATAGTGGTAGGTTAGTCAGGTGGGTGTATCTGATAAGTGCAGAAGAAAAGTGGGTGGGGGACTGTTTGGGTACAGATACAGATCTCAGTACAAGGGGTGGCCAGGAGGCAGTGCAGGAGGGTGGCAGGGTGAGCAGGTACCTGGGCCTGGAGCAAAGAGGGTGGTCAGGTGCACAGTGCCGAGAGAGAAAACAGATCAGCAGGGGAGAAGAGGGGCAAAAGCAGAAGCGAAGAGGAAGGTCTTGAGCTGCTTCCGGAACCGGACATGGTTCTACTCAAGTTTCAAGGCGGCCGGGAGGCTGTTCCAAAGAGAGGCCCCAGCCGAAGACAGAGATCTACCACCAGCTCGTTTCCTTGAAAAATGACTGACCCTGAGCGAGTTAGGGGTAGAGGAGTGAAGGGCTCGAGAGGGGAGGTATTTACGGAGGGATAGTTGAAGGTATTTTGGATCCAGGCCCCAGAAAGCCTTGTGGGCAATGCAGAGGGTTTTAAATTTAATCTGTGCATCCACTGGGAGCCAATGAAGGGATTTCAGAGCTGGAAAGATATGATCACAGGGCTTGTGGCCAAACAACAATTCTTGCAGTCCTGTTCTGGATTAGTTGTAAAGGGCGGAGAGTGGAGGCAGGTAGATTTAGAAAGAGGCTGATACAGTAGTCCAACCTAGAGAGAACCAGAGTGTGGGAGAAAGTGACTTTTTAGAGATGTCAGAGATGTGTGAGGAGAAGGCAAGTGTGCACAGTCAAAGATGACCCAGAGGTTCTTAGCTTCGCAGGTAGGGGCACCGCCTAAAGAACCTTGACACAGCTTGCTCCTCACTTCTCATTGATAGCACAGCAGTACCAGTCCTCAAACAGGTAAAAACTTTAGAGGTCTACCAAGACGCAGAACTATGACTAAGCACATCAATGATCTTGCATCATCCACAGCGCATTCCTCCGTACACATCTCCCTGAGTAGACAATTAATTTCACCAAGTAGCTGCCTTGCGCTCGCAAGAGCTATTATACTCAGAAAATTGCACTACTGCAATGCCCTACTTAAGGGCCCTTCAGCAACCAACCTAGCAAAACTTCAATTGCTCCAAAACAAAGCTTTGCGCACAGAGTTGCGGCTTCGATGTTCTGACCAAATCATAGCAACACGTTGTGATGCCCACTGGCTGCCCATCAAAACCCATATTGACTTTAAAACATTGACTATTGCTCACCGTTGCATACACAATGAAGCTCCACTATACCTCCACAACAGCATTTCCAAGGAACAGCAGGGGCGTGTGCTGCGATCATCTAACAACATTACTCTGGTCACCCCACGATTTAAACATGCCAACGCAGGAGGTATTAGCTTCCGTGTCACAGCCCCCACCCTCTGGCACTTCATACCTCCTTATATCAGAAACTGACCCTCCTACCCGGCCTTCAAGAGACTTGTGAAAACCTGGCCTTTGATTAATATGATTAATCTATCCATGCCTTAGATACGATTAGATATTTTTACTGTATTCTCTGCACAAACGCTGTGTTACCTAATGGTCTGGGCGTTACATAAATGGTATAAATAAATAAATAAACGGTGGGCACGGCAGCAAAATTGTATTTTCAATCGGATCTCATAAATCCCTTCACCGTCCCAGTATATAAGGACCAAAGGAAGAAATACCCCTACAATGCCCTCCTACAAAGCAAGCTTCATTTTATTTCCACAAAGCAGTGGTCGAAGTCAGCGGGAGCGGTTGGGAGTGGTGCTCCTCTACTTTTTTTAATTATGTTTTTTGGTTCCTATACTTTTATTTTAAAAAGAACCGTTCCATTCCAAGATGGCGGCCGAGCCGGGCAGACGGGCGTGAGCATAGCTCCGTCCCCCAGCTCGGGCTGCGACAATAAAGAAAATAATATAAGCTGGTATTGAGCCAATCAAGACTACTCCTCTATCCCTCCTCTCTCAGATAGAGAAAAGGGAGCGAAGAATCGCCGAACCGTGCACCTCGGAGGCGGTCGCACCGAAGTCTCGGCCCCGGCCCAGCCCCGCTTCCCGCCGGCGCAGACCCTCCGACAAGGAACAGATGCCACGACCGTCAACAGAGCGAGGTGCTTCCAGCCCAGGACCAGCGTACACTCCGGAAGCAGCAGAGTGAGTCCCGAAGGAAAGATCCCGGACCTGTGCCGGGGAGAAACCCAAAGGAGAGTGGCGACATCAGGCACGGGACCCAGCCCTGCAGAGTCGCCACCAAAGAAAACCAGGCAGGCTCCGAGGCCACCGCAGTGCCAAAAAGAAGGGAAGCAGTCGAGAGTGAAGCCGCCCAAGAGACGGAGTTGGCCAGGAGGGAGAAAAGGCGCCTCCGATCGACCAGGAAGAGAAGGTACCGGAGCGAGCAGCAGAGATCAGCCGGAGGAGCCCAGTGGATCCAGAGGCAGGCAAACGAGCCCAGCTGAACACGGAGGCCCGAACGAAAGCGGAGGGTAGCCTAGCCCCCCCCCACGGACACACAAGGGGATGAAAGAGAGTCTCCAGCACTCGCCCATACAAACAAATAGAGGCTCGGACCCCCCCCCCCCAAAAGGTGGGTCCAAAACAGCACAGTCACCCAGGGAAAAGACCGGGCCAATAACGCACGACGGACCAGGCGGGGCCGCAAAGGCCCCCATAGCCTCAGACCGCCAGACACATATAAAGACCCCCAACCTTGAGTGCCAGCGCAGTGGCAAGAAACCCAACAGGCCCCAGGAAACAGGACATACCGCACCCCAACACTCGAAAAGCGGCGGGGCACAAGATATTGCAAAGGGGCAAACGAACCCTCAAAACGACACCAGGGCCTGGTAGGCCTGAAGAGTGAACCTCACTGAGAAAGTGCTCCGGGCAAAGAAAATACACACATGTCCAAAGCCAGGATGAGGCAGGGGTCACAGGCGTCAACTAAAAATAAAGGAGGGTCCAAACAGACACAAGATCTGACCCATATCTGGGGAATAGAAAACGCAGGAATAAAGCAATCAAACAAACAGAAAAGCTCAGAGAGAGACCCCATTGAGCGAAACGAAAATTCGCATATGGCGGCCTCACGAGATGACATGAAAATGTGGTTTAAGGAGTTTCAAGACCAATTCATCGCCTCAACACAGTCACAATTTGACAATATGAAGGTGGAATTGAAACAGGCAGTACAGGATCTAAAAAAAGACATTGAATCCCTAGAGGAGAGGACGGACAATTTAGAAAATACGGTCCAGAACATGGACGAAGAGGTGACCCTGCAAGCCGAAGCACAAGACCGCCTCGCACGTCTGGCGCTGGAACTCGAAACACAATGCGAAGACTTGGAAAACAGATCTAGGAGATCGAACATGCGCATCAAAAATATGCCGGAAACCGTAGAGGACAAAGATCTCTGTACAGCAGTACCACAAGTGTTCCAAGACATATTGAAGGACGACTCCAGGGAAAACATCCACATCGACAGAATACACAGGGTAGTCCCTCGGCGAGCAGGTGACCCCGGGTCCCGCCCCAGAGACGTCTTAGTGGCCATGACAAGTTACGTACAAAAGGAACGAATATTGAGAGAGGCCAGGACACTGGAACAAATAAGAATGAACGGCAAAGACATTTTACTATTCCAGGACTTAGCACAATCCACGCTCAGAAAGAGAAGAGAAATGAGTCAGCTGACCAAAATCTTATCTGAAAAACAAATTCGATACAAATGGCCTTCTGTTCTCATGGGAAGAAAAACAACATCGAATCACAACATGCGAAGAGGGCCTAAGGATCATGGGATGCCAGGAACATGAGCCAGACCCTACAAAAATAACGGAACCCCCAAAACAACGAATACAGCCGAGGGGGTGGCAAACGGTGAAAAGAAGAACAAGACTCCAATCATGCAACCTAGACTAAAATTAATGTCCCAGAAAAAGAACTCCAAGGCAGGCCAGGAGGGAGAGACTACAGGAACACTAGCACTTCAATACTTCGATAAGGGCAAGTGCTGAAAACCTAGCACGGCAGAGCCACAGGACCCCTGCAAACTTTCACCCTGAGATGTTAAAGGGCATGGAGCAAAGGTGCAACGCCGGAGCACCCATAGGGCCCAGGACTCTCCTCAGGGACAATGTTGGGGGGAATGGAAGGGAGGGAGGTGGGGAAGGAGTTCAGGGGAAAGTTTGGGAGGGAATAGACTCAATCACCAACTCGAACGCACACCTTTGCGATCAACTGGATGATCCCTGCAAGGAACCTCAAAAACACAAGAAAGAATGGGGCTGAAAATCTTAACTTTTAACATCAGAGGGCTGAACACACCCGTGAAGAGGAAAAAAAAGGAATACTTCTTACACAGAGAAAAGTTCGATATAATAATGCTCCAAGAAACTCATATACAGAAGAAGAGGAAGAATCTACTCCGGATAAGAGGATACAAACAGATTATTCAATCCAATGATGAAGAAAAAAAAAAGGTGTACCCATTGCTTTTGCCAACCACCTGCAGGTCCAAATCAAGGAATCTCTAGCAGACAAAAACGGCCGCTACGTCTTTGCGAATATCCAGATAGACAATCGCAAAGTGACTATTGCAACCCTATACGCCCCTAATACAGGCCAGGAAGGATTCATCAAAGCAACTGTTAACAAACTTGAAAACTTTGCGGAAGGAGAGGTGATCCTGACAGGAGACTTCAACATAGCGTGGAACCTTATCAGAAGATCGCTCGAAACCAAAAACATCCCAACAGGGGCCCCGTCACCAGCGTTCAGGCAGTCGATGCAGATCCTGGCACTAGAAGACGTGTGGAGAAGACTCAGAGGATCTATTGACGGATATGCTTATCACTCACACGTACACGATACAAGCTCTAGGATAGACTACATATGGGCTTCAGGAGCCTTACTTGGAGAAATTCAGGATATCGAAAAAAAGGCACCATATCAGACCATGCACCACTTTGGATCACCCTCCCCAAACTGCGAAACCATTCAGGGTTATGGCGATGGACTCTCCCTGGAGAAATACTTCAAGATATAGTGACAAGAGAAACCATCAGAGAAAAAATAGATGAATATTTTGAGCACAACAATACCCCGGACGTCTCCCCGAGCACCAAGTGGGAAGCCTTCAAAGCAGTTATAAGGGGTCAATTAATAGCTTTAAAAGCTCGAAAAGATAAGCTCATACACAAATGGGAAGACGAGCTGGGGGAAAAATTGGAAGAAATAAGGGACGAAATTACCAAGAATATCTCCAGGAAATTGAAGAGAGCATACCGACACATTCAGAGTCAGATAGACCTGATAAGGACCAAAAGAGCCGAAACGCACTTACTGCATACAAAACACTGGTATGCAATGAAATCAAATAAACCGGACAAGCTACTAGCACGACAACTAAAAGGCAGACGCCAAGACCAAGCAGTGAAAATCCTGACAGATGGACAAGGAAAAAAGAAAACACAAACGAAGGACATAAAAGACATGTACACGTCGCAGCGGCCGGGCAAAGAGGCACAATTGGCATTTCTGACAGGGGTAACACTCCCAAAAGTAACTCCATCAGAAAAAGCGGCCCTCGACCAACCAATCACGACTGAGGAGGTAGGGAAGGCAATAAGAGACCTCCCCAAAAATAAAGCCCGGGGCCAGATGGCTTTACTGCCGCATTTTATAAAACATACGCGGACATATTAACTCCCCATCTAACCACTCTATTCAACACTTTCAAGACAATGCGTAACATCGCCGCATCAATGAATGACGCAAAAATACTAGTCTTCCACAAGAAAGGGAAAAACCCTGAAAAACCAGGCTCATATCGCCCAATCGCCCTAACCAATGTCGATGCCAAACTCTATATAAAAGTCCTGGCCAACAGATTAGCTCCCCTGCTTCCCAATCTAATCCACCAAGAACAATCAGGCTTCATCCCCAAAAGGAAAACCCACGACAACATAAGACGAATAATTCACCTCATAGAGAAGACCGGAATCATGGAAATCCCCTCGGCAATAATAGCGTTGGATGCGGAAAAAGCATTCGACCGGGTAGAATGGTCAATGGGAAAGGACTTTATCGACATGATCCGGGCCAATTATAACTCTCTGATGGCCAGAATCGCAGTCAACGGAGAACTCTCAGACCCAATCAAAATTAGCAGGGGAACGAAACAGGTATGCCCCCTATCACCCCTACTCTATGCAATCTTCTAGAACCCCTCCTAGCAAAGATTAGAGCGGCCCCAGACATTAGGGGCATAGAAATGGGAGGGCACACGCATAAGACGGCGGCATATGCAGACGACATGTTGTTGACCTTGGCAGATCCAAGTAAAACGCTCCCCCTCCTCATCCAGCATATAGACGACTACGGAGCGATCTCGGGATTGAAGATAAATAAGCAGAAATCATCAGTAATGGTCCTGGCGGGAGACAAAGAAGAAATATACAAGACAACTAAAGACCTCCAACTACAAAAGGCCGAAGAAGGAGTGAAATATCTGGGAGTTACCTTAACACCACACATTCAGAACCTCTACAAAGGAAACGACCCCAAACTCTTGGAAGACATAATAAGCAATTTACTCAGATGGAACCCACTGTCAATCTCATGGTGGTGCAGAATAACTGTCATCAAGATGACGATATTACCCAGATTGCTCTACTATTTCCAGGCTCTCCCCATCCGTGTCCCCCCAGCATTTTTTAAAACCCTCTCCAAAATCATCACGAAATACATATGGCAAAACAAAACTCTGAGATTGTCACAACAGGTGCTCTCTGCACATAAAGCAGACAGAGGAATGGCGCTCCCCCACTTGAAGAAGTACTACGAGGCGGCACAACTGTGGGTCTTACACAAATGGATCATGGATAACTCAGAAAAATGGTGGAAGGCACAGGACAGAGCAGTTGCAAGAGCAAATCTGCACCACCTCCTATGGAGGAAACCCAAACACAGACACCATAACATCAAACTTAGCGAAGTCATGAGCTCCACCATGGAAATATGGAACAGAGCAACAAAAAAGGGAACCCTAACGATAGATCCTGCCCCCTTCATACCACTGTTCGACAACCCAGACTTCCCCCCGGTCAGGAAAAAGGATCTTTTAAGAAATGGCGCGAAGCGCACTGCACAACAGTGGGAGCTATGATTGAGGGACATCAGATCAGATCCTTCCAAGAATGCCAGGAACTGCTGGGCCTTACAAAAAGGGACAGATACCAGTATGAGCAACTCCACCACTGGCTCACAACACCAAGAATAACAAAAGCATGGACTAGAGACCTCACCCCTTTTGAGACCTATATTATGACCCAAACAGGGGAAACAAAATTCGTATCCACTCTTTACAAATTCATTAACGCCCAAGAAGACAACATCACCTGGCAGTACATGAAAAAGTGGGAAGTAACCCTAGGGAAACAAATCACGAGGGACCAATGGTCATACCTTTGGCAAATAATCCCGAAATGGACACGGGCAGTACAAACTAGGGAAGCCTGGACAAAAGTGATGATTCAATGGCATTATACGCCGGAGAGAATCCACAAAATGTTCCCAACAACGTAAGGGAAATGCTGGAGGGGGTGCGACTCACTGGGAACATGGAGACATATCGGGTGGGACTGCATAGAAATACAACAATTTTGGGAGGAAGTGAAAGCACAAATGCAGGCAATCTTTGAGGGCGCGGCCAACCGAGGAGAAGAAATTTGGATGTGCGGCATGTGGGCCCCCCCGAGATAAGTCCTTTACAAAGACACAAAAACGGAACTTCATGGGCTTCTTTATGGCAGCGTGGTTAGCCATAGCGCAAAAATGGAAACAAAAAGCCCCTCCAACCACTCAAGAATGGCTTCGAAGGATTTGGACATACGTAGCTATGGAGAGGATCACGTATAACCTTCAAGGAGACAGACAGAAGTTCACCAAGGATTAGGGAGAAGCCATTGAATTCCTGCAAAGTGATTACATAAAGCGATGGTGCATAACATCCGCATACTTGATATGTTGACAGCCTAAGCTAAAAACATCTAAGGGTCGCAGAGACAGTGCAAAGACGTTAAAACCGGTGAGGAGGGAGGGGGGGGGTTTGAGGGACACTGTTGAGTCCCGAAGTTCATGTTTAAAGAAATGCCAATAAACATCATTTGAAAAAATAAAATAAAATAAAAGAACCGTTCCGGAATGGTTTTGTTTTAAAATAAAATTGTAGCAAGCAGTTGAAACTTGCACTTCGGTGCACTGCACTGAACGTTCCCTTAAACAGCAGGCACAGTCTTGGCAGGTTAGCTTAAGGGCAACGCGCTTGTCTTGGAAGCAAGAATCTCGGGTCTGTGCTTAGAAACCACTGGGTATTAAGCGTGTTCTAAATAACCAATCATAATTACAAAAATGTGTTTGAGGGGTTTGTATTGTGCGTGGGAGGGAGCGCGGCAATGGGGTTTGTAGGGTGGCCGGTAAGGAACATAGTTCCACTACTTCTTTGCGTACACTTCGACCACTGCCAAAAAGAGAATAATGACAAAATTGAAAAACTGCGTACGTAAATTTCTCTTTTTGTGTTTCTGTTACCGATAACCGTTATATAACCTTTTATTGAACACTGGTAAACACTGTCCGCCTGATTTACCGTTTTTCAATGGGATTGCAGCATTTTAAAAGGCTTTTGTAAATCAGGTCCCATGCGCTGATTATTTCTCAGTATTACTTTAAAAATAAAAAAATAAATCTATGTACAGTCTTCCCATGGTTGTCGCTGTGCTGTCAAAAATCACCCACCAGCAACTTGCAAGGGCAGTTTACAACCAAATGATCAAATAATTATAAGAGACAATTTGACAAGCACCTTTCTCTGTAGATGTCATCCCGGGGCTCTCATGGGCGGGGGTGGGCGCTGTGCTATCCTGCCGAAGACACCTGGGGGTCGATTCACAAAAGGAAAGCTTGAACCTTAACGCTGTGCACGCTAGCCCAATGCATATCTTTTTTTTTTTTTAATTAAGCGAATTTGCTCACGTGTTAGTTACACATCCAAAGGCAGTGGAAGTGGTTCTGGAACCAAGCTTTCCCTTTGTATATGTTTCCTATGGTGTTTAAACTTAAAAATTAAGCTTATCCTCTTACTCAGAATTCCTATGTTCCTTCAATTTATTTCTCTATATACAATTTCAATCTTTCGCTTTTGTTAATACTATCAAACACCTAACAAGATTCAATTTCTGTGAAGAGGCTTTTGTTGTGCGTCATATGTACACGCTAGTGTACATTTTGTATATATTCATGAAATCCTATGAATAACGACGAATGCCTTTAAAAAGACTAGGCTTAAAGAAAGGGATCTGTTCCTGACTATTCCTGGCAAGTGTGTGCTGTTCCTCACCAAAATCCATCAGCGATGCAAATCTCTGTGTCATGAGGTAATGTGTCGCCTCCTGTCATCGACATCAGCCGGGAGGAAGCTTGTAAACCACTGCACGATAGGTGAGTATTTTATGTAGACTGTCACATTTCTTATGCAAGTGTGTCCTGTAAATGCACAAAGTCAGTCTGTGTGAAGCTGCCGAGGAGTTCCACTGCATCACAGAATGGTGGCCACTGCCGAAACCAGCGGTTGCCAGAGAACGCCAAAGTTTCTTCATATAAACTGGTATTGTAAAGATATTGAGATTTGAAAATTTTCAAAAACAGGATTTCAAATCAAGGTGGTGTCTCAGGATCTTAAGGTGGCAGTTATGTTAAGTTACATGAATGAGCATGTATACTCTGCCCATTACCACTGTAGTGTTGTTACGGCACACAGGATTGTCTGGATATTGGTGTATGAGGTACCCACCCGGGGTAAATTACACCATGTCTCTGGATGAAAGGGATCTAAGTGATCACTGAAATGACAAGCAGGGGGAGACCCTGCAACCTCCCTCCACACTGCCTTTATATTATGTATTGCCCTATAATCCCCCCCCCCTACATATAATTGTGTGGAAATGCATTATTCGATATTCAGTATTTTCGTGTTTGAATTTTCTTCAGCTCATTAATTGACTGATATCGGTAAAAGGAAAGGATAAAAGGTGAGAAGGGTGGTAGAGTAGAAAGAAAGACAAAATGACTGGAAAAGCTGAAGGCGGAAGAGGGTGAGAGTGAATGCATTGGTGGTTGGGGTGAGTGAACACTCGTTAGTAGTGGATCAAATTAATGTGAATTGTGAAAAAATTGAATAAACCACCCACGATGATGAGCACATTTTCATGAGCCCAGTTTCTAGTACACTGATTGTGTGTTACTAGCATTAATGCACTTGATTGTGGGGTGGATTTCGTGCAGGCTTGTTCGCCAGATGAACGTTTTCACCAGATACAATTCTTAAACCTCTGGGGCTGGGGGCAGTCCAGTCACAAAAGTGGAAGAGGGTGGGACATCACCACAGGCATCCTTACGCTGAGACCCAGTCACCCCCACGCCCGCGCCCCCACACTTCTGCAATTCTGGGATGCTCTCGTCATATGGCAGAGGAAACATTTTCTGTGAAACTGTCCAATGGAGTGACAGCTGCTGCAGGCATTTTATCTTTGCATCCAACCCTAAGGCTATCTGAATAAGAACATATGGTTCTTGGTTTCAAACACTAGGGTCTGTGGTGTGAAAATGTAATGAGCACCCAGTCCAGTGTGCATTATGTACTTTGTGATTCGAACATATCATAATTGAGTCAGCAGGGCTTCTTAAACAAGTGAAATAATTGTTCTATGCTTTAGCTTTAACTTTGGTGTGTTAAATTGCATTGTTTGTTTTGGAATGCACAGACAAGCTTTCTGTTAAATACCTGGCTGCTTCTGAAGTCAGAATGTCGGGAGTGCATTCAATACCAGTAGTTATTGACTGCATTCCACGCATTCTGATTGCTAGAGAGGAGGTCAGTGATGATTTCCATGTGAGAGTTATATTTATTGTTCATTGTATATGCATTAACTTATACTATTTATTTATTTATTTATTTATTTATTTATTTATACATTTATCAAGCGCACTAAGCCCTGGGGCATCAAAACGCTGTTACTTAACAGGTTACTCGCAAAATTTTCACACATTAGACAAAAGCAAAGGTGTAAGACACCAGGATCAGATTTACACTAACAGACAGGTTTTCAGCACTCTCTGGAGGACACAATAGGAAGGTTCGGCCTGGAAGGCAGGAGGAAGTGAGTTCCAATGTTTGGATGCCATGGAAGGGAAGATGGATCCTCTGGCTTTAGCCTGCTTAACTATATAAGAAGTTTGTTATAAACCAAAACATACCTTAATGAAATGTAAAACAAATATTTTATCACAGCCTATTTGTCAATTATAAAGATCTGGAGTCATTCTTATTTTCCAAAATACTCTTTGATTTTATACAAAGCAACCAAGGAACCCCCAGTGGTGCTATTTCTCCTCTTCCCTTTTCTCAGAGGGCTAGTGCAAAAAAGTTACACAGGAGCATACTGGACTGTCCATCTTGGAGTTAGAAATATCTCCCAGAAATTAATGTACGGTTATTATAGATTTTGATAATGTGCTTTGCTCAGTAAGACAAATGTAACACAACCCTGTTGTAACTTTACCCCCTAATGTGTAATCCTATGGACGTCTAATGTGCAGTGCTCTGCTACTTCGTGAGGCGCACTAAATAAATACCAAAACAAAATAATAAAATCAACTCTTATACTTACCACAATGTACACTGGAAGTGATCACTAAAAATGAATATTGTAAAATGTTAAAACAAGCCCGTTTACAATGTTAGTATAATTAAATAATGTCCCTTTTAACATCTTCTTTAGCAGAAAATACACACAATTTTGTCTCTCAAACTATCCTTCCTTCTTGCCAAAAAGTTTGGCTCATATTAAAAATATGTATCTGTTTCGTGTGTGAGCATGAGGGCAACGTTGGCCACTGATTGCAGGACACAGACAATAATGTATTTTCTCCAAATACAAGCATCCCTCGAGGTGGTGCCCACCTCGAGGGATGCTTCTGTCTCCTCTCATCCCATAATTAACCATAAAAGCACCCCCTTCAAGATACCTGTACTTATCTGGTTGCACTGCTGTCAGCAACAGCTGGGGTGGCTCTGGCAAATGCACATCTGACATTGCGCCTTCGCAGAGAGAGAAAGAGAGAAAGGGAGAGAGAGAGAAAGAGAGAGAGAGAGAGAGAAGAGAGAATGAGAGTGAGAGAGAGAGAGAATGAGAGTGAGAGAGAGAGAGAGAAAGCGCTCTATCAATGTATGATACGACAGGTACAGTTGATTCTGAGGTAACTGTGCAGAGCGCGTCAGGAAAGGGAAAACAAGTAGAAGACACAGCCTCTGTCATCACAGCTACTGTTTCCGTGAGCCCTGATCTAAGTATCTGAAAAAAGCAGTTATATATCAGCTATATATATATATATATCACTAAAAAAACTTTGTAAAGGGGACGTTATGCTTAAGTTGCGCTACTAAAAACCTGTGAAATTCACTAAAAAAACTTTACAAACATGACATTATGGTTCAAAGAAAAACCGAAAAACCCCTGAAATTCGCCAGTTAAGGTAGGCTAATCACCCATACTTGTCCGCACCACTGTGCACTGGAAACACTTACACCCAGGACATGAAAGATAGCATCACAAATGTCATTGATGACATCACTTATGATATCACATGAGTAGCCCCTTTGTTTTTGGTCACTGTCATATATATATATATTTGTTTTTTTCAGTAAAAGGGGCATTATGGTTCAAAGTAAAACCGAAAAAACCTTGACATTCGCTACTTATGGTAAGATAAGCAACCATAACTCGCGCCACCTACGTGCATTGCTATGACTAACACCCAGGACATCAAAGATGACATCACAAATGTCATTGATGACATCACAAGTCTGGCTCCCTCTTTTTTCCTTTAGTGATATATCTTAGCCAGTAATAATTAGGAACATAAAAATAGAAGAGTATTACATTTGTAGACTTATACTTCAAATATGTTCTTACAGTAATTAATTTGGGGTTCACTCTTAGCATAGGAAACATATGCATAGGGAGAATACGCACTTGAAAGATACCAATGCTTTCTGTGTGTGAAGACAATCAGTAAGGTTATCAACAATTTTTTATTGGTCTGCTGTTTTTTTCATTAGTACCCGGCGAGAGTCAAGCAGAAAGAATGCAACACGCATTCTGATTGGCTCTCGCCGGGTACTTACCCGGCCGAGAATCCTTCGATTCTCGGCCGGGACTCCAGCTGCCTTGTCCTCGGTGGGGGGCGTGGCAGCCCCTCAGCCAATGAGGAGGCTCGAAACGGGGCCATCCCCGCTCCGAGCCTCCCCACGGCTGAGAGGCTGCCTCCACCCCCCCTTGGGGACTCGGGTAAGCTTTTTTTTCCCCCTTCCCTCCCTCCTCCCTACCCCATCCCACTTACCTTCTTGCTCCTGCGTCCCTGGTGGGGGACGATGTCAGCCTCCAGGAGTGTGGAGACTCCGCGCCTCCACACAGCTGGAGGCTTCCATCATCCCCTGGCAGGGACGAAGGTCGTTTTTTTTTCTCCCCCCTTCCCCTCCTTCCCACCCTCCCAACCCCACTTACCTTCTGCTTCTTTTTTTTCGGGGACGGACACGCTGGGAACACTGAAGGCCACCATTGCAAGAGAAAACATACTGCCGTGTTCCCTTTCCTGGTGGCCATTTTCTTGGTCGTTTTTTTTTTTTCTGCAGCGTTTTGGGACAGAAAAAATGCTTTTAGTGCCCCGGTCACGCACATAATGCGGGCCGGGGTACTAATAGCAATATAACCATCACGGCAGGGGCATTACCGACTCAGGTAATGCCCTTGGGCCTCCGTTAAGGCCCTCGCTTCGCTCGGGCCTATAACTATGGGCCCCGGGGCATTACCTGAGTCGGTAATGCCCCCGCCGCTCGGGTTATATTGCTTAATTACTGTACTCTGTGGATATGCTTATATTTGTATTTGCATTAATCTTGTTAGGGAGCAGTCACATCATGTGATAGTTATTCATAGGGAAGTAGTAGGTTTGAAGCAGAACAATCATTTTTGTGCATAAAAATAATCAGGTAGGTTATGAACAGTTTCTGGTTTTACTGCTGCTTTTTTGCATGCTTCACTTTCACTGTATATACTCATATTTGTATTTGGTGTTATGTCTTTGTGTTTTGTATGTAATAATGAAATTATATCGGAAGTGGGTTTCATTACCTACTTATAACATATTGCACAGTACACAAAACTCTAATAAGAAAGCTTTTACCATTTCACTATTTCACAAGTGAAGATTATGAATATTGCACCTCCATCATGTATGCTGCATACAATGCTTATGTCTATACATGAGTACATTATTACACTGTAAATAACTTCATAATAGAATGCTATTTATGTCAATGCATTGCTTAATGCACCACATAGCTCATGTCATCTATTCCAATGACCCCTGACAGTTTTGTTATCAACATTATAATAAGACTCCCTTGTGCAGACTTTTCATGAAAAGTGCATGCGCGTGTGATGTCATCAGTGATGTCATCAATGACATTTGTGATGTCATCTTTGATGTCCTGGGTGTTAGTCTTAGCAATGCACGTAGGTGGCGCGAGTTATGGTTGCTTAGCTTACCATAAGTAGCGAATGTCAAGGTTTTTCGGTTTTACTTTGAACCATAACGTCCCTTTAACAAAGTTTCTTTACTGAAAAAATATATATATATATATATATGTATGGCAGTGACCAAAAACAAAGGGGCTACACATGCGATATCATCAGTGATGTCATCAATGACATTTGTGATGCCATCTTTCATGTCCTGGGTGTAAGTGTTACCAGTGCACAGTGGTGCGGACAGGTATGGGTGCTTAGCCTTCCATAACTGGCAAATTTCAGGGGTTTTTCGGTTTTAATTTGAACCATAATGTCACGTTTGTAAAGTTTTTTAGTGAATTTCACAGGTTTTTAGTAGCGCAACTTAAGCATAACGTCCCCTTTACAACGTTTTTTTGTGAATTTTAGGGGTTTTTAGTAGGGCAACTTAACCATAACGTCCCCTTAACAAAAATTTTTTTAATGAATTTTATGGATTTTTAGTAGAGCAACTTAACCATAACGTCCCTTTCACAAAGTTTTTTTTTACTGAATTTCACAGGTTTTTAGAAGGGGAACTTAATCATAACATTGCGTTAATAAAGTTTTTCTGCTGAATATGCACTATCATCATGTGATCTTGGGAGATATGTAGTATAATTTGATTACTTTATAAACATATAACATAGACCATACAGAACTCCTTAGCTATCGATATTGGAAAGGCACGGACTGAGCGCCTGTCTGCGGACGGTCGCGGATGAGGTCATCACTACCCAAACAGTCAGGGGGCATCTGAAATTGTAGTATTGTGTCACACAAAAAATGCTCAACTTTGAAAAAGGACACATAAAGACATTATAATTACTAGTAAATAAATAGGGAAACCTAAACGTCTGAAACAAAAATCATGCATTTAATGACCATGTAGAATGAAATGGATTGTACCATAAAAAAAGAAAGTATGACTCCAACGTAAGTACCTCACAGAAGCTTTGCAGGCAGGACTGACAGTAGACGCACGCACTACAGCGAAGACAAATTACAACAAAAGTGTATGTGAACTTCATTTTTCTTATATGTGTGTGTACTTTTTTTGGTATGAGGGTCAGAATTTTTTTTTTTTTTTCTGTTCTTTTGATACAGAAATGTGCAGTACTTTGGAGTGGCTGGAGGAGAATTTTTCGCATGGGGAAATGTCCGAAGATAGCGATAGTAATGATACAGAGTGCTCTGCATAAGCAAAATAATGTTCAGTATTTTATGGGCATTTAACATATATATATATATATATATATATATATATATATTTATTTGTAGCAGACCAGGAAAAAAAAGAATTGCCAACAAACGACACAGAGGAAGACAGGCTGAAAAGGATAGAACCTAAAATGGACACACTAAATGACAGTTTTAACAGTTTAAGACAATTTGTGGAGGAATTTGTCAGAGGAAAAATACGTTATTACTGTCCCACCTGTACCTGCTCCCTTCTCCATTCCCTAGTGAACCATCCCCAAACCTTCAAGAAGAAAATAGACGTTTTGATGAAACATCCATCCCTTCTTCCCCACACAAATCATCTCCTCACAATCAGCCTGTATTGAACCCTAATTTCCCTATATTTGTGTCATTGTCTGCATCCCCCTGTATTTCTCTTGATTGAAGTGTGTGTGTGTTTTTAGAAAGTTTTTGTATATTTGCTGTAGAGTAAGGGTTTGATTAAAGAAAGTTTTGTTAAAAAGACTGAAAATGTTTGCGAACAGCACGCCTGTTCGAGCTAGCCGTAAGTAATACAATATGGATGTTCTAACGGCAATACACCTACCCGTACCAATGCCAACCAAGAAGGAACTGATCTTAGAATGCACCATCTGTGCAAGTTGTGCGTAAATGAACAAAATGGGGCGTGCTAAAGACATTATATCTCTCTGTACCACTCACAAACGAGATAAAACATGTTCCTAGAACATAGCAGGTGGGCGGGATGTATGTAAATGAGCCAAATTGGAAGTGTCCTAAGGACACTATGCCTGTCCGTATCGTCCGCAGCAAGATGGAACCGTCCGTAGAACAGGTGCGGTGGCCGGCATGTTCGTTATCAAACAAAATGGAGGTGTCCTAAGGACACTGGACCTGTCCGTACAGTCATCAGATCAGGTACACACATGCGCAGTACACCCATAAGTACTGCGAACATCCCACCTATTCCTAACTGTCCGTCTCACTTGTGTCACACTTTTAATTAGTTGCAGGACCTGAAAACTGTCCGTAGAACACTGGCGCGCATGCGCACCTTTGTTAGTCTGCATTTGCTGTCCAGTGGGCATGCTTTTCCCTCGCGGATGTGTTCAGGGTGTCATCATGTGACCGCACCCAAGCTGAGCGTGTGGACTAATTTTCGCACTTTGCTTCCGCAACATTGCAAAATAACTTACACATGCATGGGAAATAATTTTCAGTATAACATCACCATTTGACATGTCCCATACAATAGCTCTACCTGTGAACGTGTTGTTTACAATTTTTTCAGCGCTTTTGGAGATCAATATGGTCATAAGCGGAACCCCTCGTAGCCTATAAATGGCCACACCCCCCAAGCTCATCTTCATTGTGCTTCTGGCTATAGCAGTTAGAGTTGTGCTGCCTTTGCTACTGTAACGACCATTATGCAAATAATCCTTATGGCATCCATGGCTACTGTTGCAGCATTCACTACACTCGCCGGGAGTCGTGGGTGTGGCGGTCATTTTCCATTTTTGGGAATGTACCGAAAGCACGTGCGAAGCAGGTCAGGTGCAACCAGTGCCAGTTGGTGCTGAGTCGCGGGAGAATTGGTGCGTACAGCTTTAGTACGACATCCATGAAGCAACACCTAACGTCGTTCCACAGTGCGGACATTCACAAGGTGGTGCCATGTGAAGAACGTAGTAGATTGAGTTCCTCCACAGCATCCTCTGTGTCTGATCCTCTCACCACACAAGACACTCCTGTGGGGGAGCGCATCCCTCCAGCTGCTTCACAAGCCATTTGCAATGTTGTTGACCCTTACCTTTCGAGGGTCACAATATTCTGTGTGTACTGTGACGCAGTACTCTGCAGGGGGGAGAGTCTTTGAAGTGCTTTTGAGGCTGCGGTCACTAAGCACCAGAAGAACTGCTCCCTACCTAAGCAAAGCCCACTGTATATCTTTCTCTCTCCACCTGGCCCTTCTTATCCCCATGGTTGGTGTCCCTTCCTTACCCTCCTTTGCCCGCCTCTCCTAGTGTGTCGTTACCATAAGAGCAGTCAACTGGAAAATTACAAAAATTACAAAAAAGGCCCTTTTCAGAGCCGCCTTTCTAAGTTTCACAATAGAATCATCAAGTGACCGTTGTAGGCCCCCTTGCATTTTTTGAAAAGTCTGCGGACAGTCATAGGACACTCAAAAATGGAGGGAGGTAAGCAAAGCAAAACCAATGTACTTTTCGCTGGGAGTAAGTGATGGCTATAAAAAGAGCCTTCCGGTGAGGTTGTGTGTGCTTCAAAAACTGTACTTTGGAAAAAATGGATTGCCAAATAGTTGACTATGATTCCAAAAAAATGGCAATGCATGTTGTACATTGCGAAGAAAAATCTGATTTCCAGCCTATTTGAGATGGACTCCATCTCTGCGAAATATGAAAGAGCTGCGAAACAAAATGTTTTCATTGTGGAATGAGGACATGCCAACATCTCTTAGAAAGGCACAAACAGCCTTATTCACATTGTGCCTCGCTTTTTACATTTATGGGCCAATTGCAGAAGAACACAGCCACTTTTGTCTTTGTGCAATACGGGAAAAAACTATTTGGCAATTTGGAAACATGTCCATGACTTTCGCAAGTCCTTCCTTCATGGCAAATTGCAAAGAAATTACAGAAACATGGCCTAAACTGTTTCTTCCGCAATGAATGATAGGTATATCAGCATGACGCTCTGTCTGTAAAGTAGTGCAGAGAGGTACCAAGTCCAGCCACCTCATTCTACGCACGCCATGCCAGTGCACTTCCACATGAGGAAATCCAAGATCTGCAGATAGACAGCAACTTTCTGCATGCACCTTCAACCAATGTATCCATGAGTCTCCCAAAATGCAGATAATCTGTTTTTGAGCACACAGAGTCATGGCTGTCTGGTCTCCTGTCAGGGAAAAGACATTCTGACTAAATTTCTCCGTACAGAACACACCCACTGACCTTTACTGACCAATCCCTACCTTCGCACATTCTCATTTGCATGCGTCTCCACCCCAAAATCCACGCTGGTAATAAGGGCCGCCTCCAAACTACCACCATATTCGCAGACAGGTACAGTATCAGAGCGTGACAACTGTACATTTCAATATTATTCCCCTTTTCCCCTTGAAGGTGGTCTCTGAAAATAGCCTTTTTTTTTTGGGCAGATGCCTTACGGACACCTGTTATTTTGTTTCTTTTTTTAATATTTTTTGGTTCTTACTTTACTCCTACAACCATTACAGAACCTTCTCCAAAGCAAGCCTCACATTCCAAAAGGACATGGCATTTCCCAAAGAAGATAATGCAACACCATCTGCTTCAAAATAAGCCGCATTACTGGGAACAATGTTCTCGTGGCTGCAGAAAAACATACCAGCACCTAACATAAAAGCATGCATGTCGCGATTGATGTCACACCTCCCAATACTTTGATCAGGACAGAAAACAGAACTATTGTCCCATTTTCCTCTAGGCAGTAACCCAGAAAAAAATAATTTTAATTTCGCAGTTGGAAAGATGTTTATGACTGCTTCAACCAACTGTTCCAAATCTTTCAACAAAGTACGTCAACTCACGTAGCCCAAATGGCAAGCAACGTAGTGCAAAAGTACCACATGAGGAGTGGTCATCGTACGCATCTCGGTTCAAACTTGGAGAAGTGGCGTAACATTGCGATCAGTCTAAGCGCTCCTTCTACCCTTTCCACATCACTTGCGATTCCATTTCCTCATTGGACACAGCTAAGCAGTCACACAACCATCCACCAATCACATTAACCATCCCTACATCTAACTCCGTCATCAAAATTTCGCACTTCAAATGTACTATTGATCACTCTGAATGCAAGTCGCATGTCATTGCAAAGCACCTACTTCAAAAACTACCGTGCAAGTGTCGCGGATTTCTACGTAGAGCTCCATCCACGTGCATATGCATGCGTATAAACTAAAGGTATGCATATTTTACTCAGAGAACATGTGCAACCCTTATGATTTCATTTAAACAAATTAATTCCACTAAATCTGCATAGCCAATACATACCAACGGTCGCCCTTTAAGTTAAAGATGTCCGATTTTTCATCGACAAACCGCCCTACTACTTACTGTCTCCTGCATAACCTATACATACGTTAGAACCCTCCCTATTTAGTGGGAAACTCGATTTTCCATTAGAAAATGCACAATTTTTTTACTGTGTACTACCAATGCTGCTTCCAATGCGATCGTATGAGAAAAAGTAAACGCTCCCGATTGCTGTTGTGACATCTCCCTTCAAGGGTCTCCCGATTTTTCAAAATCGTACTTATGATATGAAAATACAGATTTTTTCCCTATTTACTGTAATGACCTATCGCTTCCAAACCTCTCTGCTATGGGTAACACAGCTTAAAAGAAACAAGACATTTTCATAACCTAAAAATTGTACGCATTTCTGAAGCACGTGCAACTGACATACTGCAAGTAACATAGAAAGGCAGCACATAGTGAAGTGAAATGCACACATGCACTGTGTTGAAATATCAAAGGAGAATACTCCGACGAAAAATACAAAATTAACATGTACAGTAACATCACAGCTTTAAACACACAAAGTTACTAACTTCTTCTTTTTACAATCGTAGTGAAGACTATTCTCCTGAAAATGAACAGCATCTACACTGCAAACGACATATCCGAAGAAACCTGGTCATTCTGCAAAAAAAAGTAAGTACAATACAACCTTCATATTGTAACTATTCCTCAAACAGACGGTGTGGGTTATCTATTTACAGGGTAATTCATAGAATTTCGCAGAAAAGTGTCACAAGCGGCTGGCGCAGAGTGTCCGCGTGCGATTGTCTGCGCCAGGCGCGTGCGCCAAAACCGATTTCCGCGCACAGCGTAGTATCGCAGCGACCCTGCAGCAGCGCCAGTAACGCCCCCAAGAACGCCCTCGCGCAAGGAAAAGCCATCAAAATCGCTAAATCATCGCAAAGGGCTGCGCTAACCTTGGACCAGTTGATAGGGCTGCCAAACAAGGAACGCAAAGCAGGTAACGTGCATATCAGGGATACGCGGGAAGTTTTACATGCGATTAGCCAGGGTACGTGTATGACAGGGGTACGCGTGAAATTAAACACGCGATTAGCCAGGGTACGTGTATTACAGGGGTACGCGGGAATTTTCACACGCGATTTGGCTGGGTACGTGTATGACAGGGGTACGTGTGAAGTTCTACACGCGATTAGCCAGGGTACGTGTATTACAGAGGTGCGCAGGAATAATCACACGCGATTTGGCTGGGTACGTGTATTACAGGGGTGCGCGGGAATTATCACACGCGATTTGGCTGGGTACGTGTATTACAGGGGTGCGCGGGAATAATCACACGCGATTAGGCTGGGTGGGTCGTCACAGGTGTACCCTGTACACCCTCCACGGCCCCTGCAGGCAGCCCACAAAACAGGGGACTACCCTGCACACATGCTCATGTCTCCCACCACCGCCACCCCCCCAGCAGTGTGGGGCACCCTCCACCAGGCCCCCACTCATGTCCAACTCATGTCTCCCACCACCCCCACCCCTCCAGCCACCATGGGCATCCCCCACCAGGCCCCCACTCATGTCTCCCACCACCCTCACCCCCCAGCCACCATGGGCATCCCCCACCAGGCCCCCACTCATGTCTCCCACCACCCCCACCCCCCAGCCACCATGGGCATCCCCCACCAGGCCCCCACCCATGTCTCACACCACCCCCAACCCCCCAGCCACCATGGGCACCCTCCAAAAGGCCTCCACTCATGTCTCCCACCACCCCCACCCCCCCAGCCACCATGGGCACCCTCCACCAGGCCCTCACTCATGTCTCCCACCCCCCCACACCCCCCAGCAGTGTGGGGCACCCTCCACCAGGACCCCCACTCATGTCTCCCACCACCCCCACCCCCGCAGCAGTGTGGGGCACCCTCCACCAGGCCCCCACTCATGTCTCCCACCACCCCCACCCCCCAGCCACCATGGGCATCCCCCATTAGGCACCCACTCATGTCTCCCACCACCCCCACCCCCCAGCAGTGTGGGGCACCCTCCACCAGGCCCCCACTCATGTCTCCCACCACCCCCACCCCCCCAGCAGTGTGGGGCACCCTCCACCAGGCCCCCACTCATGTCTCCCACCACCCCCACCCCCCAGCCACCATGGGCATCCCCCATCAGGCCCCCACTCATGTCTCCCACCACCCCCACCCCCAGCCACCATGGGCATCCCCCACCAGGCCCCCACTCATGTCTCCCACCACCCCCACCCCACAGCCACCATGGGCATCCCCCACCAGGCCCCCACTCATGTCTCCCACCACCCCCAGCCCCCAGCCACCATGGGTATCCCCCACCAGGCCCCCACTCATGTCTCCCACCACCCCCACCCCCCAGCCACCATGGGCATCCCCCACCAGGCCCCCACTCATGTCTCCCACCACCCCCATCCCCCAGCAGTGCAGGGCCAGCACCACCAGGCCCCCACTCAAGTCCAACTCATGTCTCCCACCACCCACCCCCCCCCCAGCCACCATGGGCATCCCCCACCAGGACCCCACTCATGTCTCCCACCACCCACCCCCCCCCCCAGCCACCATGGGCATCCCCCACCAGGACCCCACTCATGTCTCCCACCACCCCCACCCCCCAGCCACCATGGGCATCCCCCACCAGGCCCCCACTCATGTCTCCCACCACCCCCATCCCCCAGCAGTGCAGGGCCAGCACCACCAGGCCCCCACTCAAGTCCAACTCATGTCTCCCACCACCCACCCCCCCCCAGCCACCATGGGCATCCCCCACCAAGACCCCACTCATGTCTCCCACCACCCACCCCCCCCAGCCACCATGGGCAGCCTCCACCAGGCCCCCACTCATGTCTCCCACCACCCCCACCCCCCAGCAGTGCAGGGCCAGCACCACCAGGCCCCCATTCATGTCCAACTCATGTTTCCCACCACACTCACCGCACCAGGCCCCCACCCATGTCTCCCACCACCCCCACCCCCCCAGCCACCATGGGCATCCCCCACCAGGCCCCCACTCATGTCTCCCACCACCCCCACCCCCAAGCAGTGCAGGGGCAGCCTCCACCAGGCCCCCACCCATGTCTCCTACCACCCCCACCTCCAGCAGTGCAGGGGCAGCCTCCACCAGGCCCCCACCCATGTCTCTCACCACCCCCACTCCCCCAGCCACCATGGGCACCCTCCACCAGGCCCCACTCATGTCTCCCACCACTCCCACCCCCCCAGCAGTGTGGGGCAGTCTCCACCAGGACCCACTCATGTCTCCCACCACCTCCACCCCCCCAGCAGTGTGGGGCACCCTCCAACAGGCCCCCACTCATGTCTCCCACCACCCCCACCCCCAGCCACCATGGGCATCCCCCACCAGGCCCCCACTCATGTCTCCCACCACCCCCACCCCCCAGCAGTGCAGGGCCAGCACCACCAGGCCCCCACTCATGTCCAACTCATATCTCCCACCACCCCCACCCCCCCAGCCACCATGGGCATCCCCCACCAGGCCCCCACTCATGTCTCCCACCACCCCCACCCCCCAGCCACCATGGGCATCCCCCACCAGGCCCCCACTCATGTCTCCCACCACCCCCCAGCAGTGCAGGGGCAGCCTCCACCAGGCCCCCACCCATGTCTCCCACCACCCCCACCCCCCAGCAGTACAGGGGCTGCATCACCAGGCCCCACTCATGTCTCACACCACCCCCACCCCCCAGCCACCATGGGCAGCCTCCACCAGGCCCCCACTCATGTCTCCCACCACCCCCACCCCCCAGCAGTGCAGGGCCAGCACCACCAGGCCCCCACTCATGTCCAACACATGTCTCCCACCACCCCCACCCCCCAGCAGTGCAGGGACAGCCTCCACCAGGCCCCCACCCATGTCTCCCACCACCCCCACCCCCCCAGCCACCATGGGCACCCTCCACCAGGCCCCCACTCATGTCTCCCACCACCCCCACTTCCCCAGCCACCATGGGCACCCTCCACCAGGCCCCCACTCATGTCTCCCACCACCCCCAACCCCCCAGCAGTGTGGGGCACCCTCCACCAGGCCCCCACTCATGTCTCCCACCACCCCCACCCCCCCAGCAGTGTGGGGCACCCTCCACCAGGCCCCCACTCATGTCTCCCACCACCCCCACCCCCCAGCCACCATGGGCACCCTCCACCAGGCCCCCACTCATGTCTCCGACCACCCCCATCCCCCCAGCAGTGTGGGGCACCCTCCACCAGGCCCCCACTCATGTCTCCCACAACCCCCACTCCCCCAGCAGTCTGGGGCACCCTCCACCAGGCCCCCACTCATGTCTCCCACCACCCCCACCCCCCAGCCACCATGGGCATCCCCCACCAGGCCCCCACTCATGTCTCCCACCACCCCCACCCCCCAGCAGTGCAGGGGCAGCCTCGACCAGGCCCCCACCCATGTCTCCCACCACCCCCACCCCCCAGCAGTGCAGGGGCAGCCTCCACCAGGCCCCCACCCATGTCTCCCACCACCCCCACCCCCCAGCAGTGCAGGGCCAGCACCACCAGGCCCCCACTCATGTCCGACTCATGTCTCCCACCACCCCCACCACCCCAGCCACCATGGGCATCCCCCACCGGGCACCCACTCATGTCTCCCACCACCCCCAGCCACCATGGGCATCCCCCACCAGGCCCCCACTCATGTCTCCCACCACTCCCACCCCCAAGCCACCATGGGCATCCCCCACCAGGCCCCCACTCATGTCTCCCACCACCCCCACCCCCCAGCAGTGCAGGGGCAGCCTCCACCAGGCCCCCACCCATGTCTCCCACCACCCCCACCCCCCAGCAGTGCAGGGCCAGCACCACCAGGCCCCCACTCATGTCCGACTCATGTCTCCCACCACCCCCACCACCCCAGCCACCATGGGCATCCCCCACCGGGCACCCACTCATGTCTCCCACCACCCCCACCCCCCAGCCACCATGGGCATCCCCCACCAGGCCCCCACTCATGTCTCCCACCACTCCCACCCCCCAGCCACCATGGGCATCCCCCACCATGCCCCCACTCATGTCTCCCACCACCCCCACCCCCCAGCCACCATGGGCATCCCCCACCAGGCACACACTCATGTCTCCCACCACCCCCCGCCCCCGAGCAGTGTGGGGCACCCTCCACCAGGCCCCCACTCATGTCTCCCACCACCCCCACCCCCCAGCCACCATGGGCATCCCCCACCGGGCCCCCACTCATGTCTCCCACCACCCCCACCCCTCATTCACCATGGGCATCCCCCACCAGGCCCCCACTCATGTCTCCCACCACCCCCACCCCCCAGCCACCATGGGCATCCCCCACCAGGCCCCCACTCATGTCTCCCACCACCCCCACCCCCCAGCCACCATGGGCATCCCCCACCAGGCCCCCACTCATGTCCCCCACCACCCCACCCCCCAGCAGTGCAGGGCCAGCACCACCAGGCCCCCACTCATGTCCAACTCATGTCTCCCACCACCCCCACTCCCCCAGCCACCATGGGCATCCCCCACCAGGCCCCCACTCATGTCTCCCACCATCCCCACCCCCCAGCCACCATGGGCAGCCTCCACCAGGCCCCCACTCATGTCTCCCACCACCCCCACCCCCTAGCCACAATGGGCATCCCCCACCAGGCCCCCACTCATGTCTCCCACCACCCCCACCCCCAGCCACCATGGGCAGCCTCCACCAGGCCCCCACTCATGTCTCCCACCACCCCCACCCCCCAGCAGTGCAGGGCCAGCACCACCAGGCCCCCACTCATGTCCAACTCATGTCTCCCACCACCCCCACCCCCCAGCAGTGCAGGGGCAGCCTCCACCAGGCCCCCACCCATGTCTCCCACCACCCCACCCCCCAGCAGTGCAGGGGCAGCCTCCACCAGGCCCCCACCCATGTCTCCCACCACCCCCACCCCCACCCCCCCAGCCACCATGGGCACCCTCCACCAGGCCAGGCCCCCACTCATGTCTCCCACCCCCCACCCCCCCCGCAGTGCAGGGCCAGCACCACCAGGCCCCCACTCATGTCCAACTCATGTCTCCCACCACCCCCACCCCCCAGCCACCATGGGCATCCCCCACCAGGCCCCCACTCATGTCTCCCACCACCCCCACCCACCAGCCACCATGGGCATCCCCCACCAGGCCTCCACTCATGTCTCCCACCACCCCCACCCCCCAGCCACCATGGGCAGCCTTCACCAGGCCCCCACTCATGTCTCCCACCACCCCCACCCCCCAGCAGTGCAGGGCCAGCACCACCAGGCCCCCACTCATGTCCAACTCATGTCTCCCACCACCCCCACCCCCCAGCAGTGCAGGGGCAGACTCCACCAGGCCCCCACCCATATCTCCCACCACCCCCACCCCCCAGCAGTGCAGGGGCAGCCTCCACCAGGCCCCCACCCATGTCTCCCACCACCCCCACCCCCCCAGCCACCATGGTCATCCCCCACCAGGCCCCCACTCATGTCTCCCACCACCCCCACCCCCCTGCAGTGCAGGGGCAGCCTCCACCAGGCCCCCACCCATGTCTCCCACCACCCCACCCCCAGCAGTGCAGGGGCAGCCTCCACCAGGCCCCCACCCATGTCTCCCACCACCCCCACCCCCCCCCAGCCACCATGGGCACCCTCCACCAGGCCCCCACTCATGTCTCCCACCACCCCCACCCCCCCAGCAGTTTGGGGCAGCCTCCAACAGGCCCCCACTCATGTCTCCCACAACCCCCACCCCCCAGCAGTGTGGGGCACCCTCCACCAGGCCCCCACTCATGTCTCCCACCACCCCCACCCCCCAGCCACCATGAGCATCCCCCACCAGGCCCCCACTCATGTCTCCCACCACCCCCAGCAGTGCAGGGCCAGCACCACCAGGCCCTCACTCATGTCCAACTCATGTCTCCCACCACCCCCACCCCCCCAGCCACCATGGGCATCCCCCACCAGGCCCCCACTCATGTCTGCCACCACCCCCACCCCCAGCCACCATGGGCAGCCTCCACCAGGCCCCCACTCATGTCTCCCACCACCCCCTCCCCCCAGCAGTGCAGGGCCAGCACCACCAGGCCCCCACTCATGTCCAACTCATGTCTCCCACCACCCCCACCCCCCAGCAGTGCAGGGGCAGCCTCCACCAGGCCCCCACCCATTTCTCCCACCACCCCCACCCCCCAGCCACCATGGGCATCCCCCACCAGGCACCCACTCATGTCTCCCACCACCCTCACCCCCCAGCCACCATGGGCAGCCTCCACCAGGCCCCCACTCATGTCTCCCACCACCCCCACCCCCCAGCAGTGCAGGGCCAGCACCACCAGGCCCCCACTCATGTCCAACTCATGTCTCCCACCACCCCCACCCCCCCCAGCCACCATGGGCATTCCCCACCAGGCACCCACTCATGTCTCCCACCACCCCCACCCCCCAGCAGTGTGGGGCACCCTCCACCAGGCCCCCACTCATGTCTCCCAACACCCCCACCCACCCAGCAGTGTAGGGCACCCTCCACCAGACCCCCACTCATGTCTCCCACCACCGCCACCCCCCAGCCACCATGGGCATCCCCCACCAGGCCCCCACTCATGTCTCCCACCACCCCCACCCCCCCCAGCCACCATCGGCAGCCCCCACCAGGCTCCCACCCATTTCCCCCTGCCCACAGGCACTGACAATCCTCAAGCATGGGCCTCATGGCCAGCCACCACAGCCCAAAGACACAACCAAGTATTACATGCACCCATGATACTAGTCCAATGGAAACAATGTAAATCAACACATGTGTCTCACACACACACAATGGTTGCAAGTGAACCTGAAAACCCATATCCTGACATGCATGAAAACAATGAGATGAAACCACTCATTGAAGAATGAAAAAATCCAAATAATGTATTAATAATAACAGTAATGGCAATCAAAATGAAACAAAATACACAAGTAAAAAAATAACAAAATCAAGCTGGCTGTCCCTTTTCAAATTAAAATCAATAAATGATAATCCTAAAAAATGTCTTCCAAAGTTCAAGTCCATAAAAAGGAAATGAAGGGAAAAAAGAAAATGAAAACCATTGCTCCATGGAAAAAAATATCCATAGTAAAAAAAATATCCAAATCCAAAGTCCAACTATGTACAAAGTATTCAGGGTCCATCATCCCAACAGAAGAAATGAAACCTACCAAAAAACCTATCTAAAATGGAAATATATACAAAAGGTATAAAAGGAGCAGTGTCCGTCGACTCCAAATAAAAATAAACTATAAAGGAAACCTATCACTAAATAACTATATACAATGGCGGTGGACCAGTCCAGCGGCTCACTTAGTGGTGTTCCGGGCCAGGGCATCATCGAACTCCTCGTCTATGTCCCGGAGGCGGTCTGTTCCATGGCCCCGAGGGTCCGCAGGGAGGCCGACATGTTCACCTCCAACTCCCTGCGGATTGCCTCGAGGCACTCGGCCCGCCTCAGGGCCCTCCGCATGGAGTTCTCTGCCCTGACCATCGTGAACCGCGCCTTTTCCGCCCGTTGCCGCTCCGCATCTATGGCGTGGCCCAACCGCTGCCACACGGAAGACACTTCCCGTCCAGGGTCCTCCTGCCCTCCAGCCGAAGCCTGCCCCTCCGATGTTGAAGGCCCCGAGCTATCGTGGCTCCCACCTACAGCCTCCTGCTGCTGCAGCTGCTGCTGTCCATGTGCCCTGTCCGATGGTGCCTGCACATGCTCCTCCAGTTGGGGTGCAGTCGTTGATGTGGCCACCCCTGCTGGACGTCCGACTCCCGACTGTGGCAGGGATCTGTTGTCCACCAGCCTGGCCGCACGGTCGGAGGCAGCTCCACAGGGCACCCAGGTGACACATGGGTGGGAAGATGGCATGGAGGACGACTGGGGCATAGGGTGTTCCGTGGAGGAGGGGGTCGGAACAAGGTCCAGGAAACAGAGGAATCCAGCCCTGGAGAGCTGTCCCAGTGGGTCAACGCAGTCAACGAGCCATGCAAGAAGACGTGCAGACTCATCATGAAAAGACTGCAGGTCAGCTCGCATGGGCCGTTGACGCAACGCCACCCCACCCTGGACAGGCTCAACCTGGTGCAGGATAGCCACATCCGCAGGGAGAGGAAGGCCAGGTGTTGTAAGCCAATCCCCTCCCTGAGAACGGGTCTAGAGGTAGGCATCCCCGCTGGTGCAAGATGATGCAGTGACAGGAGCAGGGACAGGATTGCACACAGGCACCTCCGCGGCGGCCTGTGCTGCCTCCTGTCCCAGATCCTGCACTGCACCACTAGCACCAGTGGAATCCCCACCTCCAGACCCCGCCTCTGTCGCTTGCACGGCCTCCTCCTCCTCCAAACCCCCCACCAACCTGGATGACTCCGTGCCATCTTCCTCCGTTGGACCCTGTGGGGTCCCAGCTGCCCCTTCTGCTGCCGAGGAGTCCAACTCCAACCTCCACCTCTTGGACCTCCCCTCGGCAGCTGCGGCCTGGGACACGGCACCGGACTCCTCACTCCCCGAAGAGATCAGAACCTGGGAGGGGATCCGGGCCTTGCGTCTCCGGCTGGTGGTGCGACCCCTGCCGCTGTGCTCCACAGCACCTTCTCCGCCCTCTTCATCAGTTGACGCTGCAGACAGGGAGAAAGAAAACACAGGCATCCGGGCACTGTCCAATGGACTCATACACACATGACAGTCATACATAAGTGGCATTAGTAAACCTCAGACATGGCATCACAATCCCCAACACACATGTCATTTCATCTTGCACACATGAGCCATACCACAGGCATATTGCAACAGCCAGCACCATCCATTCACATACAACAGCATGAGCAGCCAAAGGTCATCCACACATCACATGCAACATAGGGAGTACACTACACATGCACACACACCACCAAACTTGCATGCATGTGTACACCTCCGCCAACTGTCGCAGTGTTCCGATCGACATCCATGTCACACCTGACAATCATTCCTCCACATCCTGTGCCATGCAAGCCCACACACACAAGCACCATCCATGTGTCACACATGAGACCCCTCGCATGTGTCACCCTCACGGCCCTGTACACCCTCCCTACTTGCCCACATAAAAATACATGTTCAACCTGCACACTCCTGGCACACCACACGCACAGCTTACAATCAGTATGCATGTACACTTACCGCTCGACTCCAGACGGGTCTGCCTCTCAAGGACCTGGGCGTGGAGCGCTGGGGATATGCATTCCAGGACCCTCATCTGATCTTCCGACAAGTGGCCCCGGCGCCCTTTAGCATCCGCTGCCCTCAGGAGGCGCCGGGCCTTGTTGAGGGTCCTGGACCTGAAGTCCTCCCAGCGCTTCCTGACACGTTCGTAGTCGCGGACTGCCACCTCCTCCCCGTTGATGGCAGTCACGATGTCCATCCAGATCCGAGTCTGTCCTTCCTTGTCGGCGCGCAACCTTCCGAAGAGGGCTTCATAGTGCCCCAGGACATGCTCCACCAGGACACCAACTTCGGTGGCAGTGAAGCTGGTGCCCCTCTGCCTCCTTGGCCGGGGGTTGCCACTGGTGCCAGATGTTGCGGTGCCCGACATGGCAATCCCAGAGGCAGGAGTGGGTGGGCAACTGGGTCCTGGGGCTGGGTTGTGGGGCGATGGAAAAGCAGTCGGGAGTCTTCGTTTCCAGCAGGGGTGGTCACAGCAACAGCACCCCTGGCTGATGTGCAGGCAGCAAATGGCAGGGCACGTGGGCAGCAGGCAGTCAGGCAGCAGCAGATGGCAGCTGGGAGCGTGCTCAGGGCTCTGGGGGGCAGTAATTCGGCCTTCTGGGCAGGAGCGTGGTCTTCCGTGTGTGAACGCGTGGCCAGCTTGATATGGAGTGATTTTGCACGTGAAAATCCTGCACGTCTGCGTGTAATTCGAGGAAAGGCCCTTAGCGCGTAAGCGCGTCAGCACACGTCCGTACATTCATTGGCCCAAAGGCCACCACCGTATGCGGGTCTATGAAGTCACGTGCACGTTGAATATGGCACACGTTTGAAATGTTGCATGTTAAAAAAATTAAAGACACGTCCCAGTGTCAAAGCGTGTAATTGGTGGAAATAGCGCGTACACGCGGAAGTGACAAAGCTTGTAAATGGTGGAAAAAGCGCGTACACGCGGAAGTGACAAAGCGTGTAATTGTGGAAACAGCGTGTACCCGCGGAAGTGACAAAGCGTGTAATTGGTGGAAATAGCGCGTACCCGCAGAAGTGACAAGCGTGTAATTGGTGGATACAGCGGGTACACGCGGAAGTGACAAAGCTGTAATTAGTGGAAATAGCCCTAGCGCGTACACGCGGAAGTGACGCTGGACGTGTGGGCCTGCATAAAAGGTACGTGTAGAACACCATTTCCTTGTACGTGCTTTTTGTGGAGAGCGAGTGGGTGAATTCTGTACTTCTTGTCGTTTCACACGCGATTTACTTCACGGCGTTTCAAGTTCGTACTCCCTGTTACCTCTGACAGCTTTTTCTCTTTTTTCTCTTTTTCTGGTTTTCCTGGGCCTGTTCCCTCAAACAGTGTTCCCTTCTACTGTTGTCCTGTCTCCTCAGACAGCGTACAAATCTTATTTTGGCGGGGGTGTTGCCAACCTTCTTTTTCACGCTCTTTTTCCTAGCAGACGGTGAGTCACGCACGTATCTAACATCTGTGCTTGCCCCGTGTGTTGCCTACCCCTTCAGAGGTCATTCTAGGCTGCGTGTGACACGCATACGTTCATTCTTGTGTTACTGGGTGCCACAGCGTAGTACAGGTTTTTTTTCCGCACACGTGGTCTAGGAGGGGTTGTGTGCACGTCATCTCCCTTTTTTGGGCTTCCTGTGCGTTGCGTGACCCGTCATCTTTCCCCAGGGGTCACATTCAGCCTTGCTAGAGCACTAGGGTACAATTACCATCTGGTACCCAACCCCTTTGACCCCCAATTGCCCAGGACAATAGTTTACAGCCAGTCCCATACGCACATTAACATCAGTGCCATGGTTGGGAGGCGAGGATTCCGTAAGGGTGGCAAAGGTGGACGAGCCACAAGTGGTGGCCGTGGTGGATCCGGTAGGGGACGTGGTCGTTACTTGCAGGGTGACCCTGTCCCCCCATGTGTGGAGGACCAGTCAAGGGCACCCATAATCCCCCCTCCTGGTTGAGGCTGATGTGGCTGACACCATCCATGCTCAGCCCTTGTTGGACCAGCCCATTGTGGCACCAGACCTGGCTGACTCCATGGCTGACTTCCAGGTCACAGGCCTATGACACGTGCGCTGGTGCACGTTGATGTCATCAGGCCACGTGGATCAGGGGCGGCAAGGTCATCTGCTGCCCCAAGTAGGCAGGGTGGAGAGGCTGCAGGGGCAGCTGCGCTCAATCCACCCCAGCTCTCACACACCCAGCCAGGACAGTGTCGGTCCTAGTCCATCCTGCTGACATTCCCCCTGACACCATTACACTTGAGCCAATGCCTGCACCAACTCCCATGCTGAGTGTGCAATCCCACACTCCTGATACAGAGTCCACCAGGGCTCCTGCCCCTAGTGTCCAGAGCGGCGCAGGACACTCAGGATCACCACCACTTTCCAAGCGGAAGAGGAAGAGTGCTCGTCCGGCACAGGCTGATGCCCCAGACACGGCTACACCGTCCGGCCCGTCGAGGAAGCCCAGCTTCACGGATGCCGAACTGAATGCACTTGTCAAGTATGTGTCCGCACATGATAACAAGATGGTCATTGTTGCAGGATCCAAGACCACACCTGCACAACGCCAGGCACACTGGCAGACCGTTGCGTAAGTGCCCTTGGAATCGTGAGGCGCACAGCCAATGATTGCTATAAGCGCTGGAATGACCTAAAGCGCAGGGCAAAGAATAAGCTGGCCTCAAGTCATGCCGCAACTCTAGTGACTGGAGGTGGGTCTCCAGTAGAAGACATGGAACTCACTCCACATGAGTCAGTCGCTGGGACCTACGTCACGGAGGAACAGATCCAAGGCGTGGGAGATCTGCCTGATTATGAGGCATTGTCCGGCGAGTGCACATGCATGTGTGTGTCATCGATGTGCATGGTGTGTGTGTTAGGGCTTCTGTTTGTGTGCCAGGTGAGGGTGTGTGCGCCTGAGTCGTTTGGGTCACCCATGTGCTTCATGCAATACATTCTGCGCAGCAGCATTTGGCCATAGCAGTATCCCTTCTGCCAACAGTAGACATTTAGCCCAACAGCACGCCAGTTGCCCTTGAAGTGTCACCTTGCCACAACATTGTTGCTTATTTTTCTCTGTTCATTCAGGCAGATTGTTTGCATTCCACCACTTTTACTAGGCATTTCTCAGTCCTCTAGTCACATGTCTGACATGGCAATGGTAAAGTGGAGTGACTTTGTTACCTGGATATCATTTGTTTAGACATGTCCCTGTGCAATCGGACCATTTTGGACTGGCAGCTCCAGGTGAAAAATCAGACCTGTTTGAATTAGAAAAGCTATTACATGAGGGAACATGAATGAATAAGTGCTGCCCTCCTCTCCATCTTCACTCAATAGCAATGGTACATGCCATCTGTGTGATGGCATGTGTATTTCACCTGGCAATCACAGGCCAATGTGTGATGCCACTGCCAGGCAGCATGCAGAAAATGTGTTCATCTTCCATCTTGGTGTCATCAGTGTGTGCCATTTGCCTGCCCTTCATACACAGTGAGGGTGCATGCATGGGAGGGTTTTAGTCATGTGGGACATGTGTCAATCAAGTACTGGTTCTGTTGCTTCTCAGCCCTCATTGTGTGCCATGGTGCTAATGCCTGTTTCCATTTGTTTGCTTTTATGTCTTTGCAGGGGAAGACGCACCTGATACTGCTGGGGTTGTGGAGATGGTGCAGACCCAGGAGGGGTCCGAGGGCCGACCGACCACCAGTGAGGGACGTGGTGTGGTCGTGGGTGAGAACCCACAAGTGCTGCAGGTCGTGCTCTCAAGGGGTGTCTCTGGCTGCACCTCCCCCGAGCTGTACTCAGGTGTTGATTCGGATGATGAGACCTACGTGCCGTCGCAGGTGAGTGTTCCTGGGAGGGTTTCTGTTCTGTCCCACCCACCTGCACCAGGGTCAGAACCCTCAATGGGGATGTCAGTGTTGGCAGCTACGCCTTTGGTGGTTACGGATGCAGGGTCACACTCCGCGACATCTGATCCTGTTCCTGGGCCAGCAGATCAGAGGGGGAATGCAGTCCTGCAGCCTCAGGCAGTGCCGGCACAGCAAGGCGCAGTTCACCTTGCCCCAGACAGGTGTGGTGCCTGCCGACGTGGTGGCCGTACGCCACCTGGCAATACCGCATGGGAGCAATCCATTTACGGTATGGCAACCCAACAGGCAGCATCATCAGAGATGATGGCTCAGGCCATGGATAGGGTGGCCACTTCCATTGTCCCTCCCGAAAGGCTGATGGAGCAACTACAGCAGGCAACCGACTCCATCTGCCAGTCACACAGGGAGGACATGTTGGCGTCCAACAGGGACAGGCGGGCGGCACTGGCGACTCTGCAGGAAGCCATCTCCATAGAGTCCCAGGGCCACAGGGAAGCCCTGAGGCTGGAGCTCCTTCACCTCAGGACGACTCTTGTTGAGCTTGAGGCTTCAACAAACCGAAGGACAGAACAGCAGCTGGAGCGTCTCACCCGTACGCTCTCAGCTGAGATGCAGGCAACTAGGGCGGAGGTCCGGGCATCCCGTGAGTTGTTGCGTTGCATGGGGACCTCTGCACACTCATCCTCCAGAACGAGCCCTACCACACCCGCATGCTTGCAGCCATGGAGGAACAGACTAGGGCCTTGCGTGGGCTGCCTCCCATAGTGCAACCACCTTCGGATGCAGCTGCACAGGGTGATAGTAGCGACAGCAGTGATACTCCCACAATAGGGTAGCCGTGTGGGCCATGAGCCCATGGAGGTGTTTTTTTTTTGCAAGATCCACACAGGTGGGTTTTGGTGTGCACCCTGTCCTCGGACCTCCTGGTTGGCCTCCCCAACCCCCCCAGGCCCATTAATGGCCATTTTTGATTTTTATTTATTTTTTTTTTTCTTTAATTTTTTTTTTTTTTTGGGACAATGTGTTGCCTTCTGTGGCTCCTGTGGGCATACACTGCATTGTGGCTGGGCACATGCAGGCTTGTCATGTATTTGGTTCAGATGCTTGGGTTTTTGTCACACACACCCCTCCTGCTTCCCGTTTCCATGGGCTTGCAAAGGGTGTGCCCAAGTGACATTGACGTACATGGTGACATTGGACTCCCACTACATGTGTGGATAGTCTAGTCAATACTGTGTATACATTCCTAGTGCATATTGCTGTTGTGTTGTACACTGCATGTTGCATTGATGTGTAACTCATCATTCGTGTCTACCTCCTAATTTGCAGGTCCTTTCCTCATGTCTACACAAGGCCCTGTACTTTGGAGATGGGGTCCATGTTGGCAGCAGTGCACCTACAACTCTACATGGCGGCAACACTGTACAGTTGGAAGTGGTGGGAGTGCAGGCATTTTGAGGTGGTGAGACTACTAATTCCTTACATTCTTAATGTCATGTTAATGGTAGTTTAGAGGGTCAGTGGCTGATAAGTGTTATTGCTAAGTACCTGCTCAAGTGTGTTGTTGGTCCTGCATTACTGTGAGCATTTCAGGTGTCGCAAGTTTCAATTAGGGACACTGTACATTGTGACACTTGTGTCATGTTGTGGGGATTACTTTGTTTACCTGCACATAGCATGACATGGCACGGTGAGTCGTGTGGCAGTGCTGGGGATGGGTTGGGTGACATGGCACTGTCCTCATGTGGCATTTTGCAAGTGGGTATTCATTTTAGCTGCATGAATGTGTTTTTTCACGAAACTGCATTGGTGGTGTCTGTGTAGGTAGGGATGCACACATTGTAACACTTCCAGGTGAACATTCTCAGGCTGATATGGTTTGGACGGTTGATTCTCCAGACATTCAGGATCAGTGTCAGGTTGAGTCATCATTGATTGTCAGATGGTATGTGCCAGGGCAGTGTGCACTCCACAGGGGTGTGATTTCTATGTGAAGTAATTAGCCACTAGCTGTGTACGGGCTGCCTCCCCCCGTGCCCTTTCCCCTCCCATGCGCAGCGGCCGTGCATGTGGTTGGGGATGTGGGGCCACCACCATGTCCACGGCCAGGCCCCAGCGTGTTGCAACGTTGTGCAGGACACATGCTGCCACTATGATCCTGCACACTACTGGGGGAGCGTATAACAGCTGCCCGCCAGAACGGTCAAGGGAGCGAAAGCGTGACTTAAGCATTCCGAATGTGCGCTCCACTATGCCCCGTGTTGCAATGCGGGCTGTGTTATATCTTACCTCGGGTGGCGTGGTGGGGTTCCGAATTGGCGTCATCATGTGGGGGCTGAGAGGGTAGGCACTGTCCCCTGTGGAGGTGGTGATTGGTATCATTGGTGGGGTTGTGACCGTGCTCAGTATCTGACATGCATGCATGTGCAGTGGCATTCATACTCACCAAGCAGCCATGTATCGCCATGCCGCCCAGCTTCTAGGTCCCGGCTTAGGGTGGACATTCGGTAAATGAAGCTGTCGTGGGTGGACCCGGGATAGTTGGCATATACTGAGGTGATGATTCCCTTGGCATTACATACTACCTGCACGTTGATGGAATGCCAGTGCTTGCCGTTCCTATAGATGTGCTCAGATGCCCTGGGGGGACGTAGAGCCACATGGGTGCAGTTGATGGCACCTAGCACTTTGGGGAATCGTGCCACACCGTAAAAATCCAGGGCGGCAGCATGCCTTTCTGCAGGTGTTCTGGGCAGGTATATGTGCCTGCGGACTGATGGGCGTGCAGTGATGATGTTCAAGACCTGGTGTAGGGCGTGGCCTGTGACACCCCACCCACTATGGCACTTGTCCGCTGAAATGATCCAGTGGCTAAGAAGTGCAGTGCATTGAAGACCTTCTCCAGGGGGCTGAGTGCTTGGGAGCACAGGGTGGGTGATGTGAGGCCATCCTCCCACTCACTCACCAGGTCCAGTATTATGTGTGGTGGAAACCTGTACCTCCCATACACCTGGTCATCAGGCATCCCGAAAAGGCTGGTTCTGGGTGTGAATATTCTGGCCCTGACTATCCTCCTCCTCCTCCTTTGGTAGCCCACAGCCACTGCTGCTAGGAACGGTATATTCATCCTGGCGTCTGAGCTTGTTATTTTATTTGCGTGCAAATTTATGTGTCGCGGGTCGACGTATGCCTGCTTCCTACTGGCGTACGTGTTTCTTTGCGCGTGTTGTAGGCGAGCGTGTGAAACCATCAGCCATCTGCAGGGGTCCAGTTGCTGTGTCCACCCCTGCTGGAACAGAAGACTCCCGACTGGGATTACATCGCTCCACAGCCCAGCCCCAGGACCCAGTTGCCCACCCACTCCTGCCTCTGGGGTTGCCACCATGTTGGGCACTTCCACATCTGGCACCAGTGGCAACCCCAGGCCAGAGGGGCACCAGCTTCACTGCCACCGAAGTTGGTGTCCTGGTGGAGCATGTCCTGGGGCAGTATGATGCCCTCTTTGGATCGTCCCGCGCCAGCAAGGAAGGACGGGAGAGGATCTGGGCCGACTGTGTGGTTGCCATCAACGCGGAGGGGGTGGCAATTCGCGACGTCCAGAAGATCAAGAAGCGCTGGGAGGACTTGAGGTCCAGGACCCTCAACAAGGCCCGGCGCCTCGTGGAGGGGGGCCGGGCCCACATGAGTTCCATCCAGATGAGGGTCCTGGAACGCGTACGCCCAGCGCTACACGCCCAGATCCTTGAGAGGGAGACCCGTCTGGAGTTGAGCTGTAAGTGTCCAAGCACTGCTGTGTGAGACAGGGCATGTTGCGGTGTGCCGGTTGTCTGATACTTGCCTGTATGTGTGACATAGGCCATGTATGCATGTATGTGTGCAAGGACATCATGGTAATGCATGTGCGAACAGTGATGTGTGAACCACATGGTTGTTGCATGTGTTTAAATGCGAAATGGGGAGCCCTATGCAGATTTTACACATGAGAGCATGCCAGTCTCTGTTCTTGGACATGGGTGGGTGTGAGGGATGTATGCTGATGCCGGGTACATATATGGTAGCCATGTCTGTGTGCCTGACCTGCTTGTCTGTGACTTGTGGATGCCATGGATGCATGACACACGTGTGTGACAATGCACAGATTCACTGATGCAGCCTAGTTACCCTTGTATCCGCTGTGTTTGGGGTGTATGAGGCCAGATGGATGTGACTGAGGTGAAGTGTGTGCATGTGATAGGCATGACCCATGATGCATGTGAGTTCCATATCATTGTATGTTTCAAGAGTCCATTGGACATGTATGGAAATGTCCATGGCATGCACCATGCCTGTTACTGTGTGTGTTTTGCCTGGACTGACCCATGTGTTGTGGAGGGACATGATGCAAGTGTACTTTGACAGTGGTACTCATCTGCTATTGCTTCCTGTCTAGGGGACAATTGAACAGTACCCTGATGCTTGTGTTCTATGTCTCCCTCTACGCAGCGGCTAGTGAAGAAGAGGGCGGAGACGGCGCTGTGGAGCAAGGCGGCGGGGATGCCCCCACGGCTGCAGCGGAAGGGGTGGGTGAGCCCCCCCAGGGGCCTGCTACATTGGAAGACGGTGAGGAGCCATCCAGGTTGGTTGTTTCCACAGAGGAGGAGGAGGCCGCCACTGAGGCACACATGGGGCCTGGTGGGGGCATCCCTGCCGGTGCAAGTGGTGCAGTCCAGGGGCAGGGGCAGGAGGCAGCACAGGTCACCGTGGAGGGGCTTGTGCATGTCGCTGTCCCTGACCCTGTGAGTGCACCACCATGCACTAGCAGGGATGCCCCGTCCCAGGCCCGTCCGCAGGTAGAGGGGATGTCCATGTCACCTGGCTCCCCTCCACCTGCGGACGAGGGGACCCGTGTCCGTATGGAGAAGGTCGTGATTGGGGTCGCGATGCGCGGGGGTGCAATTCGTGATGACGTGCGTGCTTCCCGGGAGGAGCACGCACATCATCACGAAGAGCACCGTGCCGACGTGGCCCAATTGGGATCTTCCATGTTCGGGGGTTTCCTGCATGTGTCTGCCAATCTGGCGGCACTCTCCTCCTCTGTGGAGGCTATACGCCGGTCGTTCTCCTTGCCGTCTTCCGGCCCAGATGCCACCAGGGCCCCCTGTGGACCTGCCCTGACCAATGCAGCCAGCTCGGTGGGGATCCCATCCCTGCCACAGTCGGGAGTCGGAGGTCCAGCAGGGGTGGACACCACAGCAACTGTACCCCAGCAGATGGAGGATGTGCTGGCATCATCAGGCAGGGCACGTGCACGACGGCGTCGGTGGATTCCATCAGCCTGGATGCCGTCGTGCTGGCAGAGGCAGTTGCGTCGGAGGCAGCAGCAGAGTCAACGTGGGAGGCATCATGGCTCGGGGCCATCAACATCAGAGGGGCAGGCATCGGCCGGAGGGCAGGAGGACCCAGGACAGGAAGTGTCTTCCGTGTGGCTGCGGTTGGGCCAGCAGATAGGTGCGGAGCGGCGGCGGGCGGAAGAGGCGCGGCTCACAATGGTCAGAGCGGAGAACTCCATGCGGAGGGCCCTGAGGCGGGCCGAGTGCCTCGAGGCAATCCGCAGGGGGTTGGAGGAGCAGATGGCATCGTCCCGGCAGACCCTCGGGGCCATGGAACAGGACCGCCTCCGGACATAGACGAGGAGTTTGATGATGCCCTGGCCCGGAACACCACGGAGTGAGCCGCTGGACTTGCCCGCCACCTTTGTATATAGTTCTTTAGTTTTAGGTTTCCTTTGTTTCTTCTTATGATTTGGAGTCGACGGACACTGCTCCACTTTTTGTATATAGTTGGATTTTAGTTAGGGTTTTTTGTAGGTTTCCTTTGTTCAGTTGTGCTCATGGACCCTTGGATGTTTTGTACATAGTTCTTCATTGGATTGTTTTATTTTTTTATTTTTAATTTATTCTCCATGGAGCAATGGTCTTTGCATTTATTTTTCTCTCTCGGATTGATTTTATTTTTAATGTGACTTTGAACAACATTTTTTTGGATTTGGATTTGTAGTTTTGATTTTTTTGGACGGACATGCAGCTTATCTTTTTTTCATTGCCATTGTAGTTTGTTTCATTTCATTTGCATTCAATTTTTTTTAATACAATTTTGTTTTCATACTTCACTGTGTGGTATCATCTCATTGGTTACATGCATGTCATGTTGGGCGTTTTCCCATTCAATTGCAACCATTGTGTGACGGACATGGGTTCATTTGCTTTATGGACATTGGGGGTGTAACATGTAATTTCCATTTCCATGTGGGTGAATGGGTTACTTGGTAGGGCCTTTTGGCTGTGGAGGCTGACCATAACGCATATGATTGGGGATTGTGAGCACCTGGGTGCAGGGGGACATGAGTGGGGGCCTGGTGGGGGATGCCCATGGTGGCTGGTGGGTGGGGGTGGTGGTAGACATGGGTGGGGGCCTGGTGGAGGCTGCCCCTGCACTGCTGGGGGGTGGGAGTGATAGGAGCCATGAGTGGGGGCCTGGTGGAGGGTGCCCATGGTGGCTGGGGGGGTGGGGGTGGTGGGAGACATGGGTGGTGGCCTGGTGGAGGGTGCCCCACACTGCTGGGGGGGTGGGGGAGGTGGGAGACATGAGTGGGGGCCTGGTGGGGGCTGCCCATGGTGGCTGAGGGGTGGGGGTGGGTAGGAGACATGAGTGAGGGCCTGGTGGGGGATGCCCATGGTGGCTGGGGGGTGGGGGTGGTGGGAGACATGAGTGGGGGCCTGGTGGAGGCTGCCCCTGCACTGCTGGGGGGTGGGGGTGATAGGGGCCATGAGTGGGGGCCTGGTGGAGGGTGCCCCTGCACTGCTGGGGGGTGGGGGTGCAGGGGGACATGAGTGGGGGCCTGGTGTGGGGCTGCCCATGGTGGCTGGGGGGTGGGGGTGGTGGTAGACATGGGTGGGGGCCTGGTGGAGGCTGCCCCTGCACTGCTGGGGGGTGGGGATGATAGGGGCCATGAGTGGGGGCCTGGTGGAGGGTGCCCATGGTGGCTGGGGGGGTGGGGGTGGTGGGAGACATGGGTGGTGGCCTGGTGGAGGGTGCCCCACACTGCTGGGGGGGTGGGGGTGGTGGGAGACATGAGTGGGGGCCTGGTGGGGGCTGCCCATGGTGGCTGAGGGGTGGGGGTGGGTAGGAGACATGAGTGGGGGCCTGGTGGGGGATGCCCATGGTGGCTGGGGGGTGGGGGTGGTGGGAGACATGAGTGGGGGCCTGGTGGAGGCTGCCCCTGCACTGCTGGGGGGTGGGGGTGATAGGGGCCACGAGTGGGGGCCTGGTGGAGGGTGCCCCTGCACTGCAGGGGGGTGGGGTTCAGGGGGACATGAGTGGGGGCCTGGTGTGGGGCTGCCCATGGTGGCTGGGGGGTGGGGGTGGTGGGAGACATGAGTGGGGGCCTGGTGGGGGATGCCCATGGTGGCTGGGGGGTGGGGGTGGTGGGAGACATGAGTGGGGGCCTGGTGGAGGCTGCCCCTGCACTGCTTGGGGGTGGGGTGATAGGGGCCATGAGTGGGGGCCTGGTGGAGGGTGCCCCTGCACTGCTGGGGGGTGGGGGTGCAGGGGGACATGAGTGGGGGCCTGGTGGGGGCTGCCCATGGTGGCTGGGGGGTGGGGGTGGTGGGAGACATGAGTGGGGGCCTGGTGGAGGGTGCCCCTGGATGCTGGGGGGTGGGGGTGCAGGGGGACATGAGTGGGGGCCTGGTGGAGGGTGCCCCACACTGCTGGGGGGGTGGGGGTGGTGGGAGACATGGGTGGTGGCCTGGTGGAGGGTGCCCCACACTGCTGGGGGGGTGGGGGTGGTGAGAGAAATGAGTGGTGGCCTGGTGGAGGGTGCCCCACACTGCTGGGGGGTGGGGTGGTGGGAGACATGAGTGGGGGCCTGGTGGGGGATGCCCATGGTGGCTGGGGGGTGGGGGTGGTGGGAGACATGAGTGGGGGCCTGGTGGAGGCTGCCCCTGCACTGCTGGGGGGTGGGGGTGCAGGGGGACATGAGTGGGGGCCTGGTGGGGGCTGCCCATGGTGCTGGAGGGTGGGGTGGTGGGAGACATGAGTGGGGGCCTGGTGGAGGGTGCCCCTGGATGCTGGGGGGTGGGGGTGCAGGGGGACATGAGTGGGGGCCTGGTGGAGGGTGCCCCTGGATGCTGGGGGGTGGGGGTGCAGGGGGACATGAGTGGGGGCCTGGTGGGGGATGCCCATGGTGGCTGGGGGTGGGGGTGGTGGGAGACATGCGTAGGGGCTGCCCATGGTGGCTGGGGGGTGGGGGTGGTGGGAGACATGGGTGGTGGCCTGGTGGAGGGTGCCCCACACTGCTGGGGGGGTGGGGGTGGTGGGTGGGAAACATGGGTGGTGGCCTGGTGGAGGGTGCCCCACACTGCTGGGGGGCGTGGGGGTGGTGGGAGACATGAGGGGGGGCCTGGTGGGGGCTGCCCATGGTGGCTGGGGGGTGGGGGTGGTGGGAGAAATGAGTGGGGGCCTGGTGGGGGATGCCCATGGTGGCTGGGGGGTGGGGGTGGTGGGAGACATGAATGGGGGCCTGGTGGAGGCTGCCCCTGCACTGCTGGGGGGTGGGGGTTATAGGGGCCATGAGTGGGGGCCTGGTGGAGGGTGCCCCTGGATGCTGGGGGGTGGGGGTGCAGGGGGACATTAGTGGGGGCCTGGTGGGGGATGCCCATGGTGGCTGGGGGGGTGGGGGTGGTGGGAGACATGAGTTGGACATGAGTGGGGGCCTGGTGGTGCTGCCCCTGCACTGCTGGGGGGTGGGGGTGGTGGGAGACATGAGTGGGGGCTGCCCATGGTGGCTGGGGGGGGTGGTGGGAGACATGGGTGGTGGCCTGGTGGAGGGTGCCCCACACTGCTGGGGGGTGGGGGTGGTGGGAGACATGAGTGGGGGCCTGGTAGGGGCTGCCCATGGTGGCTGGGGGGTGGGGGTGGGTGGGAGACATGTTAAGGGGCCTGGTGGGGGTGGTGGGAGACATGAGTGGGGGCCTGGTGGAGGCTGCCCCTGCACTGCTAGGGGGTGGGGGTGATAGGGTCCATGATGGGGGCCTGGTGGAGGGTGCCCCTGCACTGCTGGGGGGTGGGGGTGCAGGGGGACATGAGTGGGGGCCTGGTGGGGGCTGCCCATGGTGGCTGGGGGGTGGGGGTGGTGGGAGACATGAGTGGGGGCCTGGTGGGGGATGCCCATGGTGGCTGGGGGGTGGGGGTGCAGGGGGACATGCGTGGGGGCCTGGTGGAGGGTGCCACACACTGCTGGAGGGGTGGGGGTGGTGGGAGACATGGGTGGTGGCCTGGTGGAGGGTGCCCCACACTGCTGGGGTTTGCGGGTGGTGGGAGGCATGAGTGGTGGCCTGGTGGAGGGTGCCCCACAATGCTGGGGGGTGGGGTGGTGGGGAGACATGAGTGGGGGCCTGGTGGGGGATGCCCATGGTGGCTGGGGGGTGGGGGTGGTGGGAGACATGAGTGGGGGCCTGGTGGAGGCTGCCCCTGCACTGCTGGGGGGTGGGGGTGATAGGGGCCATGAGTGGGGGCCTGGTGGAGGGTGCCCCTGGATGCTGGGGGGTGGGGGTGCAGGGGGACATGAGTGGGGGCCTGGTGGGGGATGCCCATGGTGGCTGGGGGGTGGGGGTGGTGGGAGACATGAGTGGGGGCCTGGTGGAGGCTGCCCCTGCACTGCTGGGGGGTGGGGGTGATAGGGGCCATGAGTGGGGGCCTGGTGGAGGGTGCCAATGGATGCTGGGGTTGGGGGTGCAGGGGGACATGAGTGGGGGCCTGGTGGGGGCTGCCCATGGTGGCTGGGGGGTGGGGGTGCTGGGAGACATGAGTGGGGGCCTGGTGGGGGATGCCCATGGTGGCTGGGGGGTGGGGGTGGTGGGAGACATGGGTGGTGGCCTGGTGGAGGGTGCCCCACACTGCTGGTGGGGTGGGGGTGGTGGGAGACATGAGTGGGGGCCTGGTGGAGGCTGCCCCTGCACTGCTGGGGGGTGGGGGTTATAGGGGCCATGAGTGGGGGCCTGGTGGAGGGTGCCCCTGGATGCTGGGGGGTGGGGGTGCAGGGGGACATGAGTGGGGGCCTGGTGGGGGATGCCCATGGTGGCTGGGGGGGTGGGGGTGGTGGGAGACATGAGTTGGACATGAGTGGGGGCCTGGTGGTGCTGCCCCTGCACTGCTGGGGGGTGGGGGTGGTGGGAGACATGAGTGGGGGCTGCCCATGGTGGCTGGGGGGGGGTGGTGGGAGACATGGGTGGTGGCCTGGTGGAGGGTGCCCCACACTGCTGGGGGGTGGGGGTGGTGGGAGACATGAGTGGGGGCCTGGTAGGGGCTGCCCATGGTGGCTGGGGGGTGGGGGTGGGTGGGAGACATGTTAAGGGGCCTGGTGGGGGTGGTGGGAGACATGAGTGGGGGCCTGGTGGAGGCTGCCCCTGCACTGCTAGGGGGTGGGGGTGATAGGGTCCATGATGGGGGCCTGGTGGAGGGTGCCCCTGCACTGCTGGGGGGTGGGGGTGCAGGGGGACATGAGTGGGGGCCTGGTGGGGGCTGCCCATGGTGGCTGGGGGGTGGGGGTGGTGGGAGACATGAGTGGGGGCCTGGTGGGGGATGCCCATGGTGGCTGGGGGTGGGGGTGCAGGGGGACATGAGTGGGGGCCTGGTGGAGGGTGCCACACACTGCTGGAGGGGTGGGGGTGGTGGGAGACATGGGTGGTGGCCTGGTGGAGGGTGCCCCACACTGCTGGGGTTTGGGGGTGGTGGGAGGCATGAGTGGTGGCCTGGTGGAGGGTGCCCCACAATGCTGGGGGGGTGGGGGGGTGGGGAGACATGAGTGGGGGCCTGGTGGGGGATGCCCATGGTGGCTGGGGGGTGGGGGTGGTGGGAGACATGAGTGGGGGCCTGGTGGAGGCTGCCCCTGCACTGCTGGGGGGTGGGGGTGATAGGGGCCATGAGTGGGGGCCTGGTGGAGGGTGCCCCTGGATGCTGGGGGGTGGGGGTGCAGGGGGACATGAGTGGGGGCCTGGTGGGGGATGCCCATGGTGGCTGGGGGGTGGGGGTGGTGGGAGACATGAGTGGGGGCCTGGTGGAGGCTGCCCCTGCACTGCTGGGGGGTGGGGGTGATAGGGGCCATGAGTGGGGGCCTGGTGGAGGGTGCCAATGGATGCTGGGGTTGGGGGTGCAGGGGGACATGAGTGGGGGCCTGGTGGGGGCTGCCCATGGTGGCTGGGGGGTGGGGGTGCTGGGAGACATGAGTGGGGGCCTGGTGGGGGATGCCCATGGTGGCTGGGGGGTGGGGGTGGTGGGAGACATGAGTGGGGGCCTGGTGGGGGATGCCCATGGTGGCTGGGGGGTGGGGGTGGTGGGAGACATGAGTGGGGGCCTGGTGGAGGCTGTCCCTGCACTGCTGGGGGTGATAGGGTCCATGAGTGGGGGCCTGGTGGAGGGTGCCCCTGGATGCTGGGGGGTGGGGTGCAGGGGGACATGGGTGGGGGTCTGGTGGGGGATGCCCATGGTGGCTGGGTGGGTGGGGGTGGTGGGAGACATGAGTTGGACATGAGTGGGGGCCTGGTGGTGCTGCCCCTGCACTGCTGGGGGGTGGGGGTGGTGGGAGACATGAGTGGGGGCTGCCCATGGTGGCTGGGGGGGTGGGGGTGGTAGGAGACATGGGTGGTGGCCTGGTGGAGGGTGCCTCACACTGCTGTGGGGGCTGGGGGTGGTGGGAGACATGAGTGGGGGCCTGGTGGGGGCTGCCCATGGTGGCTGGGGGTGGGGGTGGTGGGAGACATGAGTGGGGCCTGGTGGAGGCTGCCCCTGCACTGCTGGGGGGTGGGGGTGATAGGGGCCATGAGTGGGGGCCTGGTGGAGGGTGCCCCTGGATGCTGGGGGGTGGGGGTGGGTGGGAGACATGAGTGGGGGCCTGGTGGGGGATGCCCATGGTGGCTGGGGGGTGGGGGTGGTGGGAGACATGAGTGGGGCCTGGTGGAGGCTGCCCCTGCACTGCTGGGGGGTGGGGGTGATAGGGGCCATGAGTGGGGGCCTGGTGGAGGGTGCCCCTGGATGCTGGGGGGTGGGGGTGCAGGGGGACATGAGTGGGGGCCTGGTGGGGGCTGCCCATGGTGGCTAGGGGGTGGGGGTGGTGGGAGACATGAGTGGGGGCCTGGTGGAGTGTGCCCCTGGATGCTGGGGGGTGGGGGTGCAGGGGGACATGAATGGGGGCCTGGTGGAGGGTGCCCCTGCACTGCTGGGGGGGTGGGGGTGCAGGGGGACATGAGTGGGGGCCTGGTGGGGGCTGCCCATGGTGGCTGGGGGGTGGGGGTGGTGGGAGACATGAGTGGGGGCGTGGTGGGGGATGCCCATGGTGGCTGGGGGTGGGGGTGGTGGGAGACATGAGTGGGGGCCTGGTGGGGGATGCCCATGGTGGCTGGGGGGTGGGGGTGGTGGGAGACATGAGTGGGGGCTGCCCATGGTGGCTGGGGGGGTGGGGGTGGTGGGAGACATGGGTGGTGGCCTGGTGGAGGGTGCCCCACACTGCTGGGGGGTGGGGGTGGTGGGAGACATGGGTGGTGGCCTGGTGGAGGGCGCCCCACACTGCTGGGGGGGTGGGGGTGGTGGGAGACATGAGTGGGGGCCTGGTGGGGGCTGCCCATGGTGGCTGGGGGGTGGGGGTGGTGGGAGACATGAGTGGGGGCCTGGTGGGGGATGCCCATGGTGGCTGGGGGTGGGGGTGGTGGGAGACATGAGTGGGGGCCTGGTGGAGGCTGCCCCTGCGCTGCTGGGGGGTGGGGGTGATAGGGGCCATGAGTGGGGGCCTGGTGGAGGGTGCCAACTGGATGCTGGGGGGTGGGGGTGCAGGGGGACATGATTGGGGTCCTGGTGGGGGATGCCCATGGTGGCTGGGGGGTGGGGGTTGTGGGAGACATGAGTTGGACATGAGTGGGGGCCTGGTGGTGCTGCCCCTGCAACGCTGGGGGGTGGGGGTGGGGGTGGTGGGAGACATGAGTGGGGGCTGCCCATGGTGGTTGGGGGGGTGGGGGTGGTGGGAGACATGGGTGGTGGCCTGGTGGAGGGTGCCCCACACTGCTGGGGGGGTGGGGGTGGTGGGAGACATGGGTGGTGGCCTGGTGGAGGGTGCCCCACACTGCTGGGGGGGTGGGGGTTTTGGGAGACATGAGTGGGGGCCTGGTGGGGGCTGCCCATGGGGGGTGGGGGTGGTGGGAGACATGAGTGGGGGCCTGGTGGGGGATGCCCATGGTGGCTGGGGGGTGGGGGTGGTGGGAGACATGAGTGGGGGCCTGGTGGAGGCTGCCCCTGCACTGATGGGGCGTGGGGGAGATAGGGGCCATGAGTGGGGGCCTGGTGGAGGGTGCCCCTGGATGCTGGGGGGTGGGGGTGCAGGGGGACATGAGTGGGGGCCTGGTGGGGGATGCCCATGGTGGCTGGGGGGTGGGGGTGGTGGGAGACATGAGTTGGACATGAGTGGGGGCCTGGTGGTGCTGCCCCTGCACTGCTGGGGGGTGGGGGTGGTGGGAGACATGAGTGGGGGCTGCCCATGGTGGTTGGGGGGGTGGGGGTGGTGGGAGACATGGGTGGTGGCCTGGTGGAGGGTGCCCCCACACTGCTGGGGGGTGGGGGTGGTGGGAGACATGAGTGGGGGCCTGGTGGGAGCTGCCCATGGTGGCTGGGGGGTGGGGGTGGGTGGGGGACATGAGTGGGCGCCTGGTGGGGGATGCCCATGGTGGCTGGGGGGTGGGGGTGGTGGGAGACATGTGTGGGGGCCTGGTGGAGGCTGCCCCTGCACTGCTGCGGGGTGGGGGTGATAGGGGGACATGAGTGGGGGCCTGGTGGGGGATGCCCATGGTGGCTGGGGGGGTGGGGGTGGTGGGAGACATGAGTTGGACATGAGTGGGGGCCTGGTGGTGCTGCCCCTGCACTGCTGGGGGGTGGGGGTGAAGAGGGAGATGAATGGGGGCCTGGTGGGGGCTGCCCATGGTGGCTGGGGGGTGGGGGTGGTGGGAGACATGAGTGGGGGCCTGGTGGAGGGTGCCCCTGGATGCTGGGGGGTGGGGGTGGTGGGAGACATGAGTGGGGGCCTGGTGGAGGGTGCCCCTGGATGCTGGGGGGTGGGGGTGCAGGGGGACATGAATGGGGGCCTGGTGGGGGCTGCCCATGGTGGCTGGGGGGTGGGGGTGGTGGGAGACATGAGTGGGGGCCTGGTGGAGGGTGCCCCTGGGTGCTGGGTGGTGGGGGTGCAGGGGACATGAGTGGGGGCCTGGTGGGGGCTGCCCATGGTGGCTAGGGCGTGGGGGTGGTGAGAGACATGAGTGGGGGCCTGGTGGGGCCTGCCCATGGTGGCTGGGGGGGAGGGGGTGGTGGGAGACATGAGTTGGACATGAGTGGGGGCCTGGTGGTGCTGCCCCTGTACTGCTGGGGGGTGGGGGTGCAGGGGGACATGAGTGGGGGCCTGGTGGGGGCTGCCCATAGTGGCTGGGGGTGGGGGTGGTGGGAGACATGAGTGGGGGCCTGTTGGAGGGTGCCCCTGGATGCTGGGGGGTGGGGGTGCAGGGGGACATGAGTGGGGGCCTGGTGGAGGGTGCCCCTGCACTGCTGGGGTGGTGGGGGTGCAGGGGGACATGAGTGGGGGCCTGGTGGGGGCTGCCCATGGTGGCTAGGGGGTGGGGGTGGTGAGAGACATGAGTGGGGGCCTGGTGGGGGCTGCCCATGGTGGCTGGGGGGTGGGGGTGGTGGGAGACATGAGTGGGGGCCTGGTGGGGGCTGCCCCTGCACTGCTGGGGGGTGGGGGTGATGGGAGCCATGAGTGGGGGCCTGGTGGAGGGTGCCCCTGGATGCTGGTGAGTGGGGGTGCAGGGGACATGAGTGGGGGCCTGGTGTGGGATGCCCATGGTGGCTGGGGGGGTGGGAATGGTTTGAGACATGAGTTGGACATGAGTGGGGGCCTGGTGGTGCTGCCCCTGCACTGCTGGGGGGTGGGGGTGCAGGGGGACATGAGTGGGGGCCTGGTGGGGGCTGCCCATTGTGGCTGGGGGGTGTGGGTGGTGGGAGACATGAGTGGGGGCCTGGTGGAGGGTGCCCCTGGATGCTGGGGGGTGGGGGTGCAGGGGGACATGAGTGGGTGCCTGGTGGGGGCTGCCCATGGTGGCTGGGGGGTGGGGGTGGTGGGAGACATGAGTGGGGGCCTGGTGGAGGGTGCACCTGGATGCTGCGGGGTGCAGGGGGACATGAGTGGGGGCCTGGTGGAGGGTGCCCCTGCACTGCTGGGGTGGTGGGGGTGCAGGGGGACATGAGTGGGGGCCTGGTGGGTGCTGCCCATGGTGGCTAGGGGGTGGGGGTGGTTAGAGACATGAGTGGGGGCCTGGTGGGGGCTGCCCATGGTGGATGGGGGGTGGGGGTGGTGGGAGACATGAGTGGGGGCCTGGTGGGGGCTGCCCCTGCACTGCTGGGGTGGTGGGGGTGCAGGGGGACATGAGTGGGGGCCTGGTGGGTGCTGCCCATGGTGGCTAGGGGGTGGGGGTGGTGAGAGACATGAGTGGGGGCCTGGTGGGGGCTGCCCATGGTGGCTGGGGGTGGGGGTGGTGAGAGACATGAGTGGGGGCCTGGTGGGGGCTGCCCATGGTGGGTGGGGGTGATAGGAGCCATGAGTGGGGGCCTGGTGGAGGGTGCCCCTGGATGCTGGGGAGTGGGGGTGCAGGGGACATGAGTGGGGGCCTGCTGGGGGATGCCCATGGTGGCTGGGGGGGTGGGAGTGGTTCGAGACATGAGTTGGACATGAGTGGGGGCCTGGTGGTGCTGCCCCTGCACTGCTGGGGGGTGGGGGTGCAGGGGGACATGAGTGGGGGCCTGGTGGGGGCTGCCCATGGTGGCTGGGGGTGTGGGTGGTGGGAGACATGAGTGGGGGCCTGGTGGAGGGTGCCCCTGGATGCTGGGGGGTGGGGGTGCAGGGGGACATGAGTGGGGGCATGGTGGGGGCTGCCCATGGTGGCTGGGAGGTGGGGGTGGTGGGAGACATGAGTGGGGGCCTGGTGGAGGGTGCCCCTGCACTGCTGAGGGGGTGGGGGTGCAGGGGGACATGAGTGGGGGCCTGGTGGGGGCTGCCCATGGTGGCTGGGGGGTGGGGGTGGTGGGAGACATGAGTTGGACATGAGTGGGGGCCTGGTGGTGCTGCCCCTGCACTGCTGGGGGGTGGGGGTGGTGGGAGACATGAGTGGGGGCTGCCCATGGTGGCTGGCAGGGTGGAGGTGGTGGGAGACATGGGTGGTGGCCTGGTGGAGGGTGCCCCACACTGCTGGGGGGGTGGGGGTGGTGGGAGACATGAGTGGGGGCATGGTGGGGGCTGCCCATGGTGGCTGGGGGGTGGGTGGGAGACATGAGTGGGGGCCTGGTGGGGGATGCCCATGGTGGCTGGGGGGTGGGGGTGGTGGGAGACATGAGTGGGGGCCTGGTGGAGGCTGCCCCTGCACTGCTGGGGGGTGGGGGTGATAGGGGCCATGAGTGGGGGCCTGGTGGAGGGTGCCCCTGGATGCTGGGGGGTGGGGGTGCAGGGGGACATGAGTGGGGGCTTGGTGGGGGATGCCCATGGTGGCTGGGGGGGTGGGGGTGGTGGGAGACATGAGTTGGACATGAGTGGGGGCCTGGTGGTGCTGCCCCTGCACTGCTGGGGGTGGGGTGCAGGGGGACATGAGTGGGGGCCTGGTGGGGGCTGCCCATGGTGGCTGGGGGTGGGGGTGGTCGGAGACATGAGTGGGGGCCTGGTGGAGGGTGCCCCTGGATGCTGGGGGGTGGGGGTGCTGGGTGACATGAGCAGGTGTGCAGGGTAGTCCCCTGTGGTGTCGGCTGCCTGCAGGAGCCGTGGAGGGTGTACAGGGAATACCTGGGAGCACACAGCCAAATCGCTTGTAGAATTTCCCGCGTACCCCTGAAATACACGTACCCAGCCAAATTGCGTGTGTAAATTCCCGCGCACGTACCCGGCCAAATCGCGTGTGTAACTTCCCGCGCACCCCTGAAATCCATGTACCTTGCCAAATCGCGTGTGGGACTTCCCGCGCACCCCTGAGATCCACGTACCTAGCCAAGTCGCGTGTGTGAATTCCCGCGCACGTACCCTGTCAAATCGCGTGTGAGACTTCCCGCGCACCCCTGAGATCCACGTACCCAGCCAAATCGCGTATGTAAATTCCCGCGCACGTACCCGGCCAAATCGCGTGTGGAACTTCCCGCGCACCCCTGAAATCCACGTAGCCTGCCAAATCGTGTGTGAGACTTCCCGCGCACCCCTCAAATCCACGTACCCTGCCAAATCGCGTGTGAGACTTCCCGCGCACCCCTGAGATCCACGTACCCAGCCAAATCGCGTGTGGGACTTCCCGCGCACCCCTGAGATCCACGTACCCATCCAAATTGCGTGTGTAAATTCCCGTGCACGTACCCGGCCAAATCGCGTGTGGAACTTCCCGCGCACCCCTGAAATCCACGTTCCCTGCCAAATCGCGTGTGAGACTCCCCGCGCACCCCTGAGATCCACGTACCCAGCCAAATCGCGTGTGGGACTTCCCGCGCACCCCTGAGATCCACGTACCCAGCCAAATCGCGTGTGTAAATTCCCGCGCACGTACCCGGCCAAATCGCGTGTGGAACTTCCCGCGCACCCTTAAAATCCACGTACGCTGCCAAATCGCGTGTGAGACTTCCCACACACCCCTGAGATCCACGTACCCAGCCAAATCGCGTGTGTGAATTCCCGCGCACGTACCCAGCCAAATCGCGTGTGGAACTTCCCACGCACCCCTGAGATCCACGTACCCAGCCAAATCGTGTGTGAAAGTTCCCGCGCACCCCAGAATACACGCACACGTTATTTTTCAGTCAGCGGGTGTCCGTGTTTGTGGGTACCCCTTTGCACGTCATTTGTCCTAGAGGGCCACAGTATAGGACATTCATCATGGCTGTATATAGGTGCTATTTGTTGGCGCACCTTTTGGCGCCCATTTATTACAGGCGCTGAGACGCTACCGTCTGCTTTCTTGTGGCGGTCGTGTTTGTGCCTGTGCGCTGGTTTGACCGTGTTCTTTTTTGCCCTATTCGATTCCATGAATACGTGTTGTAGGCGAGCGTGTGGGCGTTCCGTGCACTTGCACCCTGTACTTCCCCCGTGACGCCCACATTTTGGCAAGTTGTTCCCCATTCCGAGTGTTACGCCCCGTGTTCCGCCTACTTTTGTTGTGTGCGCCGCGCTATGTGCGATTTTCGCTGTGGCCTGTGCGATTTTCGCTGTGACCTGGCGCACGCCGTTAGATGGCCTGTGCGACAACGTGCGCAGCGCACTTTTTTAGCGCACATCCGATGATTCTCTCGCGCACGTCCTTCCATGAATCGATGTGCGCTGATTTTCGTGCGATTTTCGCAATTGCACTGCGATTTTCGCTATTCCACTGAGAATCGCACGTTTTTGGCCTCTTGCGCCGCGCTAATTATTCCATGAATCGGCCTGTAATTTGCGCACCAAAGCAAACAGTGATTTCTGAACCATTCTACCCACAAATCACCATTTATTAAACAAAGAATGACAGGCAGAATGACTCACAAATCCCTGCATGTTGGAACTCAAATAACATATAGATCCCTTAGAATGTTAGTACTAGAAAACAAATAGCTGTTTCAATTTTATGCCAGTACGTTCACTATTAATGCTTCTCCTCACCACTAGCCCACTTTCTACTCTCATCTGAAGTACATTGTAGTAGTATGCAAACAGGAAAATAGCCTTCCCAAATCATTGTAAGAGGCCAATGCACATTCCCACAACACCACAAAGAGCTTGTCCATCAAACTCATGCACACATGCACACAGCACACATACATTGTACAACAGACCAAACCATGCCTTCTTTTTTTCAACAGACCCCAAAAATGACTACCAAAAAGCAAGTCTGTAGAAAGGAATGCAGAAGTAGAGCAAATAAAAATAAAAGTTTCCAACCTAAGCATCCATCTGAAATACACGTACCCTGCTGATTTTGCATGTGATACTTCCCGCGCACTACTGAAATACACGTACCCTGATGGAATCGCGTGTGATACTTCCCGCGCACCCCTGAAATACACGTTACCTGCTGCTTTTGCATGTGATACTTCCCGCGCACCCCTGGAATACACGTACCCTGATGGAATCGCGTGTGATACTTCCCGCGCACCCCTGGAATACACATACCCTGATGGAATTGCGTGTGATACTTCCCGCGAACCACTGAAATACATGTTCCCCGCTTGGCGTTTGCTGTTTGGCTGCCCTGTGAACTGGTCCAGGGTTAGCGCAGCCCTTTGCGATGATTTGGGAATTTTGAAGGCTTTTCCTTGCGCGAGGGCGTTCTTGGGGGCGTAACTGGCGCTGCTGCAGGGTCGCTGCGCCACTCTGCACCACGGCTGGTTTTTGAGGCTAAAATTCATGAATACGCTGTGCGATGAAAAGGATTTTATAGCATGCGGCTGGCGCAGTGTATCGCACAGGGACACTGTGCACCAGCCGCGTGCGCCACTTTTGTGCGAAATTTTATGAATTACCCTGACAGTGTTTACAGAATAAGACAAGAATTGGACTACTGTGCTGGAATGTCATATTCACTATAAACACACAAGAAGATCCACAAGAATTTCTAATTTACTAACTACAAGTACTGGAAAACAAAATCATACCTATAAATGAAATCTTCCAGATTTCATACATGTGGAAACATACATGCACTCTCTGTAGCAATGTCATACAGGGACAAATCCCAAATGAGCAAATTTGTGTATGTATCCATACCTAATTGTGAATCCATTCCATTTCAGCATCTGGTACAGAATGCAAACCATACCAGATTATGTACTATGTGCAATTCAGACAATCGCTCCACCTTACTGATACAAACGCATAGTAAGTACATAATACTTATGCTGCTACGTTATAATGCAGATGGTACGAAAAACAACTGCAAGTTGACTGGATTCACACACGGTCAAGTGTCACTTGGAAAGAAAACCTTTACAACAGTAGGTATAATCTACCATGCAGGAGCTACAACCAATGCAGGTCACTACACTGCATACATTAAAAAGAAATGTGGATGGGTGGAATGTAATGATAGCACCACTACTCTAAAGCAGAGATTGCCTGCTAATCTTACAAATGCGTATTTAATCTTCTTAAAGCCAAAATTTAGTGACTAATGTGTACTTCAACATTACCAAAAAATGAAGTGAAAGCCTACATACAGTTAGAATACGCCAACAGGTATCTAACTGCCCAAGAGTGTATAACAACAACACAGATAAATGAATATCACAGAAGCATAACAACAAATGCAGAGTTAGAATACGCCAACTGGTATCTAACTGCTGTTAAAAATCTGCAACAAGGCAACCAACATAACATTAATCACAAAGAACAAGGAAACACTCAAAGAAAGCAAAGAAATAGTTTGTAGCATAGCAATTAAAGGTTTTTTTTAATCCGACAAGGATTTTTTTCCCCCAGACCCAAGGATTTCAAAAACAAACAAAGAAACTGAGCAAAATGTACAGTACACTGGTTTGTAAACTAAATATGAAGGTAAAAAAAAAGCTAAACTGTCTATTATGTAATGTAATAAGTCTTCATAAAATGCAAACACTAACATGCTTTTTTCTTTTATCACAGAAATTAAAAAAGGCTAGGTCCGCCAAGTACTGCAGTCACGTATAACATATATGGATTCTGCACAACTTAAACAGTAAGTATAATTATAGTCATTTCATACATATGCCAATCAACACAGCGAATCTATAGCAGTAATATGGTGTAGTGGCTGTAGGCTGGGCCTAGCATCTTTGATGTGTAACCTACCACCTACGCCCTTCGGCCCAGGCAACCCACACTATAGGTCCTACCCACAACCATCGCTACATATCAAAACCACAGTGCTTCTAATTTCAATACTTCTAAGTTTTGTTTTGGGTGCATGGTCTGCAGCCATGCAACCAAGACACTAGAACATGCACACAACCACAGCACCACACCATGCCCATGTTCACTTATAACCTCACTGCTTATCACTTCAGTCTTGGCTGCATGGCCTTTGGCCATGCACCCAAGACTCTGGGTCCTGGCCAGAAACAGCAAAGCATATCGCAACCATCGTCCCAAAACGCTACACCCTCCCCACAACCACCTGAATGATGTTTCATAGTACGAGTATACCCATGCCTGTTATATGCGGCAGTAGTTGTGGCCAAAGGATACAGACTTGGGTGTGAGGCTATAGATTTTTGAATGTATGGGTATGCAGTGTGTAAAATCCATAGTGGCTTACAACTGCAGTGCTTATAACTTTGTTCTTGGGTGCATGGCCTTTGGCCATGCACCAATGACTCTAAGTCCTGGCCACAACTACCACACCATATCACACCCATTGTGGCTTGTAACAACACTTCGGCCATGCAGCCAAGTCTCTACACACTCTTCACAACCATTTGACCCATAAGCAATACTACAATTGTATCAATTTCTGTAATATGCTGCTGTGGTTGTGGCCAGGGCCTAGAGTCTTGGAAGTATGGCCTATGGCCTACGGCCTACGGCCATGCACCCAAGACTCTAGGCCCTGGCCACAACCACCGCAGCATGTCACACCCATGGCGGCGTACTAATCAATAGCACACCCATAGAAAAAAATAATATAATAACGACATGTACTCAATTTCAATGTTCGCTAACACCACATGTGTCCTTAAACAGTTTGAAGGTGCCTGTGCGCAGCACGGACTGAAATAGTATCCCTATTAAAACCCTCATTTTCTGTACGCACAAACATTTCGAACAAGGCGTACATAGAGAATACATCATTAACACCTACTGCCTGAACAAATACAGTTTTTCACCCATCTCTTACTGTGTGAACTTTCCCAAGCACTATGACACAGCAAAATAGGTTTCGAAATAGCATGTTGCCGCTGGTCGCCGCTGCGCTGTCGGCGGATCCAAGATGTCAGGCACATCCAAACAATCTGACGCACAACACGTCTCACTGCAGCCAATCGGCAGAGATGTCACGTGTCTGCGGTCATGACGCCAGCCTCTTAGCCAATCGGTATCATGTCCGCGGAGCGAACAGGGAAGTGTGACATAGATATCACTCATTTTTTTGCTTTATGTTTTGGTCATTTAAAAAAATACCTACTGGACGGATTTACACCAAATTAGCAAAAGCACGCTTTCGGGACCAAGCCGCCGCTCCTGCCGTAAATTTGGTGAAAATCCGTCCAGCGGTTTGGGCTGTAGGCGTGCCCTACGTTTTTTCCCATTATGTCTATGGGAAAAAAAGACGTTTTGGGACCCCCCTATAACTTTTTTCCCCTGGACCAAACCTCACCAATCTTTGCATAAAAATTCAGAGATGGCCATATACTTTTTTTGCAACGATTGGTGTGGATTCGTCCAGGATGAGCGAAGTTATAAGCCGCCCAAAACGTGCACTTCCTATGAAAACAGCAACTTAACCATAACTACATGGCCACTACCGTGGGCGTGTAATATATATAAACATATATATATATATATATATATATATATATATATATATATATATATATATATATATGGGAAACTGGAAGTGTCTGTGCAAAATTTTCAGCATACATCCCAACATGCCAGAAACCTGACATTTGGCATGTGGGTAGGTTCCATGGTGTAGACAATGTAAAAAGTATAAAATATACATTTTTCAATTTTTTTATTAAAGCATTCTGCCATATGTAGATATTTCTGTGTGTGTGTGTGTGGGTGTGTGTTCGTGTCTGTACGAAATGTTCAGCATACTTCCCAACATGCTTCAAACCTGATATTTGGCATGTGGTTAGGTTCCATGGTGTAGCCATTGCAAAATATTTTTTTGTTTTGTTTTGTAAGCGGTTTTGTTTTAAGCGGTCTACAATGCTTACCCCTGCCATATGACTCTTCTCACCACAGTTCTGCGATAGCTCTACTTAAACCACAGCAGTTCATTGTTCCTAAACTTTCCACACTATCAGCATTCTAGCTGACATTAGCGGCACTCACTTTTGAAGTCATTGCAGTGACACAAAATGGTGCTTTGCAGTAATGTGGGTGACAGGAAATGGTGCATGTCTCTTCAATAGTGTCCACAATGATGCTGTCTGTCACATCGTGGCATATCTCTCATGATAATTACAGAAACTTAATTTCCCATGAAAGTTGATGAATGTGGGCCATCTCAGAAGCACAAAGCTTACATGCTTCAGCCGTACACGTACGGGTGCGGCACTTCAAGCTTACATGCTTTAGTCCTAAATGTACGGCACTTATGCTGTGATCACTGTTGCATCGGCTGTAGATCTGGACATCAATAATATTGCTGCACAATTTCTGCGCTCCAACTCAAAGTCGCTGGAATCGATTTATGGGATTCATGCTTTTCTCATGGTCAGCTTTATGTGGCTTGCTCCAGAGTGAGAAACAAAGACAATTTGTTCACACTAGCTCCTACAGGAAAGACTAGCAATATAGTCTACAAAGAAACATTGGTTTAGGGATAATAGTATTCCAATTAAAGCAGTAGGCAAAGGGGGCTGACAGGTACAAATGAAACTCCCCGTAACTCTCCATACAATACAATTCTCAAACACGGTAGCAGTCAGAATGGCCTGCCGCGACAAATCAAACTCTCCATAAGGAAAGACGATTAGTCACCTCGACGCGTTGTCATGTCATTCAGGTAACACAAAGAACCATGCATACATCTTCATCTATATTCGTTCATTCAATAAACTTCAAACGAGGACTGAAGTACGAATTACCATGCGAAGGATGGGTACACCTGCTAGTTACATATAAACGACAGTTCCACGCAAGAGTTAATGTAGCAGTATTGTTGTCCCTCACTCTCGGTATCTCATTTCATATGTAAGAACATCCACTCATGCATTAAGGTGGTCCCCCATGTGAAAACACTTGGGATGCGCTGTTGGCGTCCCTGGGATCAGAATCCCATACTAACTATCTTCACAAAAACTAATGCATACTATATCAGGCTATTGAGAGCCTTACAACCTTTTATAACAGAAAATAATGTGGCCACAATAGCTAGGGCCATTATACTGGAACACCTTGACTACAGCAATTCACTGCTGCTGGGAGCATCTAAAAAATGCATCAGTAAATGCCAGATAATGGAGAATAATGCAGTTCGGATCATAAAAGGGATTGACAGAAGAAGCCATGTAACAGAGTCCAGAAGATCCCTCCACTGGCTCAGAGTTGTGAGAGAATCCTCTTCAAATCCATGACTCTGGTTCTCAGATGTTTGTATGGAGTGGCTCCATCTTATCTTAGAGACAAGTTCACACGATATATCCCTAATAGGGCACTAAGATCCCAAACACTGGGCAAGTTGCAGATACCTCATGGCTCCCAAACTATGGGTGCTGGGAAATCTTTTCCGGTTCGAGCAGCTCAGCAGTGGAACAATCTTCCAGTCACTCTGAGAGCAGAGCCAAATCTGTCAATGTTTAGGAAAAATCTGAAGACCTATCTCTTCAAATAACGTGCCACACCCTAGCCTCCCATTCTCCTTTCGCCTAACATGAATCTGTCTCTTTGCGCCCTGATGCCTGCGGGCTACCGACGCATTACAAACAAACAAATACAAATACAAATTCACCAATAACTTTAAAAAAGTCCAGTTGCCATTTTTTCCTACATATCAATAACCTTGGAAATAATGTTTTTAAAAAAATCCCCTTACATAAAAAGAAAACAAGAATAAAGCATGTATTTTTGCAATACATCTTTAATCAAAGATTTTAGATCTTACAATGGTATCATGGCAACATGCTTAAAGGAAGGAGCGCTGGATAAGGTCTACGCTAATGACAAGTGGATTACCAGTTAGTCATCATCTTATTTTCTGACATCATCAGTGAGGACAGTAACACCGAGTTGGAATATGCATTCAGCAGTGAGGAGAAGAAAGTGGTTTCTGCAACTCAGTAAGCATCCAGATCGCTAATGTTGCCTCTTTCAGAGCTGTATCTAAAATAATCATTAATCATGACTGTGGGCATGTGGACAATGTGCAAGATGCCAGCCGGACAGCTATTCCTATATGCATTTCTCGTCAATGAGTTATAACAATGCTATTGTACCTAACACAGCTGTGGTCAAAGCACTAAAAAGAAGAAAACAAAATAGTGAGAAAAGTCAGAACATTTTAATTGCTGACATAGAAACAAAACAAGCATGCATTCATTAAAATCAATCTCTTATAAGGCCAGTAGCTACGTTGAAAAAAATGTTGTAATAATAAAAACTGTACATATGAAAAACACACTAAAATACCAAGCTAAAACTTGAAGCCCATGCCTTTGGCAAGAGGCCCAGCATTAAGCTATCAGTGATGACTCTGTCCCTAGTTAGCATCAGTAATCCCCAGGGCTATCCTGGCCTGAACTTGTTGAGCTGTGAACAACTCAGCTTGAGCTGCAGGTACAGACTTCTCAATCTGAGAGTAAGGGGGCGGGCATTGCCTTTAGAGAATCTCCACCTTCACCAAGCCTCAAAGTCTGGTGGCACCAGCAAAGCTAATCCTGAAGCTGTTAGCCAACGAGCTAACGTTTAGGCAAGGTTGGCACATTTCACTGCAGGCACTTTTAAAATCCTTTTGAGTGGAGGAAGGATTGAGTGTGAGGGTGGATACGGTGGGATTGGAAACAACCAGATGTGAAGTGTTTCGACTGCCCATGGTCATCAATTTGATGGTGGGGGGGCAGTGATATGTGCCTTAGAGGAACAGCTGCCAGGAGATTTTGATACAGATGCAATTAATAAATTCGCCCCATACTTCCAAAAATATAAGTCCAGCATCTTGAAGCCAGTAGGTTATATGTATACATATGAATAAGTAGAGGTATACATGTATGCATACGAGGCAATCCTCACAAGTTCGTGTATCCAGCCTCTTTTTGTTGGCATAGAGAGTCTCCCCCATTTTAGAAGAATGCATTGTTTTGCTTCAAGTGCAGCTATAGTGCATCACCACTGGTGCTTTGTGATGCCCTGTAATTCTGATAGACCATGCAGTAGAACCACACGAGTCACCTTATGCCCAAATCACCCTAAAGGCTTTTTCTTTTCAGCAGATATACTTGACCAATATGAGGGCACATGCTTGCATGACCAGCGTTTGCCCCTTATGCTTTGCATGTCCTACAGGCATTTACTCCCAGCATATTACCCTATACATTTTGAGGGTGTCTATGCTAGTGATTAATTGGGGGTCATTTGCAGTTGGCCGGTATCCGGGTGGTAATTTCCAGCTGGATAACGGCAAACTGACCTACCGTTTCGCCACCTGATATCCCGATATTGCCAGGATATTACAGTTGGCAGAAAGTGCGATACATCCCCATCCATGGAGTCGGAGGGGATTGCAGGTACTACCTGCACCAGTAATACCTGTGCCAGTAATACCTGCATTTTAGTCTGTCGAGGCCTAATTTACCCCAGCTCTTGGCTCGAGGTAAATCAGTGACTCCCACCGACAGACTTGTAGTTTGGCGGTGCAGTCAAAGTGCCGTTTATGGATTCTGCACTTTTAGTGCCATTTTTACCATACCGCCAAACCTATAATGACCCCTAGTATCTTGTATTGCACCCCTTTCTGGCTCTCTTCTCAAAGATGTCGATTTTGAAAACCCGTCAAGTTTCCATTCCCTTGCCATTCCGTTGCAATTGGTTACTAAAGGGTCATGATACAGTACCACAACAACCATATTGTCGCAGGGCATGGTAATCCCTCCATGGTTGCTTCAAGGGCAGAGCAATGCAGCAATTGGGAAATAAACTAGAAAATAAGGAGTACTTTTTCCAAGCAGTTTTCAAGTTTCATATATTGCCACTTGTTTTTTTCTTGCAGGGGAAAATGGGACAACAAAACAGGGACGTATAATATGGTATTGAAGTCTTGATCCCCTAAATCTCTGATGTGACACATCCCTCTTGCACTCCAGTCTACCCAAACAAAGGTGACACTCGGCAATTGGCGTCTCTTAAACGGGAGGTTTAATCGAGATGGCAGAACGAACCGAGGGGCCGATTCATGGAACAAATGAAGCAGAAAGGCTTCTTCCTCGACGTGCCGGAGGCCGGAGCTGTGTCTGGAGTCCCAGTCTCTACTGCAGGTGCAACCTTCCTCCTCTTGGACAGTGGTCCGGACCCTGGCTGGCAAATGCCGCCCTGATCAGTATGGGCAGTAGCGCTGGTGGATTGAACCGAGGGAGTGGCAGGTGGAACAAGGACGGAAGCCCTGACTTGTGTCAGTGGCTGCTGGGTGCCCTGGAATGGACCCTGCGCAGCAACATCCGCTGTGCCAGGGTCATTGACCGGGACTGTCCTGGATGGTAGACTCACAACCGGGGTGGTGTCGGCTGCATCTGCACATGCACTTGCCAACACCCGGCTGGTCGGGGCAGCAGATGACATTATTGCCCCAGGGACACGTGCCTCGGTCAGGGCAGCCCTGTGTGCACTTACGGTGTGCCTCCTGACCTCCTGGAAATCTTCCTGGGACTCTTCAGGTGCCAATACAGCCTGTGCTGGCAGACCCTGAGCCTGGGTGGTGGTGTCCACAGCTGCACTTGCAGCTACCACTACCCTTGGGCCTGTGGCAGTCGATGAAATGGACTGCCGGGTCACATGGGCGCCAGTGCCAGATGAAAGAACTGCATCTCCCGGAGCCGCAGGGGGTGGTGGCATGACTGCACCAACACGTGGCACAAAATCGTGCCGAAGTGGCGCACCCCTGCCTCTTCCCCCTCTGCAGCCACCCTGAACACCCTCCAGTCCCCCTTCTCCCTGGTCACCCTGGCCACGTCCCAGACCACGCCTGCCACGTGGAGTACGCCCAGCTGAGGTGCCCCTCACCTTTCGTGGCCTCCCAGCCATGGCACAGATGTAGTAGTCCTGGCACAGATGTAGTAGTGCAAATGGGAGGTGTACACAACAATTGTCCTGGGCAATTGGAGTGAAGGGGGTGGGATACAAGATGTTAACAACACCCCTGCACCTGCAAGGCTGTATGTGACCCCGGTGATAAAGTGACAGGTCACGCAACGCTCAGGCACCCCAAAACTGCAGTAAAACCGTGCACGCAACCCCCGGTAGCCCACGTGTGTGGAATTAACCTCCCGCAGTGCACGGTGGCACCCAAGGACACAAAAAACAATTACGCGTGGGACACGCAGGCTACTATGACCTAGAAAACGGGTACGCGATACACAGGGCCACCCGCAGTGGGAAAAATAGCATGCGCGACTCACCGTCAGACTAGCGTCATAATGAAAAACATGCGTAGCCAATAACCCTGCCAAAAGAAGAGATACGTCCTTCATCCGCTGTGAAGTTGTGATGGCGTGCGAAACAACACGAAGTAGCAACACACACGTCGGTCTCCACGAAAGGCACGTACAACGAACTGCTGGCCCCGCTCACCTTTAGCCCGTGCTGAGGGAAACGCCCATGTGCATCACTTCTCTTACACGCTTAGGCCCTTTCCTCAGATTACACGGATTAATACGCGGATGCACCCGTGCTGAGGGAAACGCCCGCGCGTATCATGTCACATACACGCTTACGCGCTAAGGGCCTTTCCTTGAATTACACGCTGACGTGCAGTTTTTTCACATGCCAAATCACTCCGTATCAAGCTGGCCATGTGACAACACATGGAAGACCACGCTCCTGCCCAGAAGGCCATTTTCCTACCCCCCAGAACACCAAGCACGCTCCCACCTGCCATCTGCTGCTGCCTGCCTGCCTGCTGGCCACTTGCCCTGCTATATGGTGCCTACACGTCAGCCATCTGCAGGGGTCCAGTTGCGGTGACCACTTCTGCTGGAACAGAAGACTCCCGACTGGTATTCCATTGCTCCACAGCCCAGCCCCAGGACCCAGTTGCCCACCCACAACTGCCTCGGGGGTTGCCATGTCCGACACAACACCATCTGGCACCAGTGGCAACCCCCCAGCAGAGAGGTAGAGGGCTGCCAGCTTCACTGCCAATGAAGTTGGCATCCTGGTGGAGCAAGTCCTGGGGCATTATGATGCCCTCTTGGAAGTTCACACGCCGACAATGAAGGACGGAAGAGGTTCTGGAAGGACATTGTGGCTGCCATCAACGTGGAGGGGGTGGCAGCCTGCGACATGCAACACGTCCGGAAGCACTGGGAGGACTTCGGGTCCAAAACCCTCTGCCAGGCCCAGTGCCTCTAGGAGGCAAAGCATGTAGAGGGGTGCCGGGTCCACCTTACCAACATCCAGATGAGGGTCCTGGAACGCATACACCCAGCACTCCACCTCCAGATCCTTCAGAGGCAGACCCGCCCGGAGTCGAGCGGTAAGTGACCATGCGTACTGATTGGACGCTGTGCATGTTGAGGTGTGGCAGGAGTGTGCAGGTTGGACATATGTCTTGGAAGGCCCATGTATGGATGTGTATGTTCAGTGACATGAGCCTGCCGCATGGGAGCCCAGTCATGTGTGAGGCACATCAATGGGGATGTGTTCAAATGCATGGTGCCCAAATGCATGTGTAGGTGCAAACATGTTTATATTTCTATGTATGTACTGTGGCATGGTTGTGGTGTGACAAATGGATGCTGGTTCCACCTTCATGTATGTGCACAATGTATGTGTATTTGACATGTGTGCCACTGTGATACACCATGGATGCATGTGACACCGACATGTAAGAGGCTGATTGGCAGATGTGACATGGATGCCGATGATTTCACTGCGACAGGTGGTGGAGATGTACAGATGCATGTATGTCTGGTGGCGTGTGTGCATGTGTTTGCACTCCCCGTGTTGCATGTGACGTCAGGCTAACCTTCGGATGCTCCTGCTGTTGTGTGTGTATGGATGGTGCTGCCTGCTGCAACATTCTTGTTAATTTGCGTATGTGTGTGGGTTCAAATGATATGTGTGTTGGGGAGTGTGATGCCATGTGTGAAGTTTGAGACTGCCATTCATGTGCAACTGTCATGTGTGAATCAGACCATTGTACAGTGCCATGATGCCTGTGTTCTGTCTCTCCCTGTCTGCAGAGTCAACTGATGAAGAGGGCGGAGACGGTGCTGTGGAGCACAACGGCAGGGATCCCACCGCCCCTCCCATGTTGTCATCTCGTCGTGGAGTGAGGGGTCTGGTGCCGCATCTGCAGCCGCAGCTGCCGAGGGTAGGTCCAAGAGGCGGAGGTCGGAAGTGGACTCTTCAGAAGCTGGGCCACAGGGGTCTATGGAGGAAGATGGCACAGAGTCATCCAGGTTGGTGGAGAGTTTGGTTGAGGAGGAGGCCGTGGAAGGGCCACACACGGGGTCTGGAGGGGGGATTCCACTGGTGCAAGTGGTGAAGTCCAGGGGCAGGGACAGGAGGCAGCAAAGGCGGCCACGTAGGTGCCTGTGTGTAATCCTGTCCCCGATCCTGTGACTGCATCACACCGCACCAGCAGGGATGCCTTCATCCAGACCCGTTTTCAGTGAGGGCATCCGCTAACAACAACTGGCCTTCCTCTCCCTGCAGACGTGACAATCCGGGACCGTGTTGAGCCTGTCCTGGCTGGGGTGGCGTTGTGTCAACTTGGCATCTGGGATGACATGCAGGGTTCTCGTGTGGACTCTGCATGTTATTTCAGGTGCCTCGATGACCGTGTCGACCTATTAGGACAGGTCACCGGTGCTGGGTTCCTCCATGTGCTGGACCTTCTACCGACCCCCTCTTCAACTGAACCCCCTAGGCGCCAGTCGTCCTCTGTGCCATCTTCCTGCCCAAGTATCATCTGGGCACCCTGTGGAGCTGCCTCTGACCCAGCGGCCAGGCTGGTGGAGGACACATCCCTGCCACAGTCGGGAGTCAGAGGTCCAGCAGAGGTGGCCACCAAAACAACTGGACCCCAGCAGGAGGAGGATGTGCAGGCATCAACAGGCAGGGCACAGGCAGCAGCAGGCTCAAGGTGGGAGCGATGATGGCTCGGGGCCATGTACATCAGAGGGGCAGGCATCGGCTGGAGGGCAGGAGGACCCTGAATTGGTAGTGTCTTCCGTGTGGCAGCGGTTGGGCCAGCAAATAGATGCAGAGTGGCGGCAGGCGGAAGAGGCACGGTCTCACTATGGTCAGTGCCGAGAACTCCATGTGCAGGGCGTTGAGGCGGGCTGAGTGCCTCGAGGAAATTTGCAGGGAGTTGGAGATGGACATGGCTTTATCCCTGCGAGACCTCGGAGCTGGCAGGTGCCCGTCACTGGGGGTGGGGTGGGGGGACATGAGTCGGTGCCTGCTAGCAGGTGCCCATCACTGGGGGTGGGGTGGGGTGGGGTGGGGGAACATGAGTCGGGGCCTGCTGGCAGGTGCCCGTCACTGGGAGTGGGTGGATGGGTGGGAGACATGAGTTGGGCCTGCTGGCAGGTGCCCATCAATGGTGGGTGGGTGGGGGACATGAGTCGGGGCTCACAAGTGTGCTCACAAGTGCATGGTGCCATGTGGGCTGCCTGCAGGGCATGGTGAACGTTGTAGGGTAGTCCCCTGTGGTGTGGGCTGCCTGCAGGGCATGGGGAGGGGGGAAACCGCACACCCGGGAGGCACCACAAATGCCAAATTGCGTGTGAAACTCCCTGTGTACCCCCCAAATACACGTACCCTGCTCTCGCCTGGAGTATCGCGTGTGAAAATTCCCCCGCTCCCCCGAAATACACATACCATGCTCATCCGAGGGCTAACCCGTGTGAAACTCCCTGTGTACCACCCAAATACACCTACCCCGCTCGCACAGGGCCTATCGCGTGTGAAACTCCTCGCATACCCCCAAATACACGTGCCCGCTCACACAGGGCCTATCGCGTGTGAAACTCTCTGCGTACCCCCAAATGCACGTACCCCGCTCGCATAAGGCCTATCGCATGTGAAACTCCCTGCGTACCCCCAAATACATGTACCCTGCTCACACAGGGCCTATCGCATGTGAAACTCCCTGTGTAGCCCCCAAAAACACATACCCCACTCACACAGGGCCTATTGCGTGTGAAACTCCGCGCGTACCCCCCAAATACACGTTCCCTGCTCGCACAGGGCCTATCGCGTGTGAAACTCCCCACGTACCCCCCAAATAAACGTTCCCTGCTCGCACAGGGCCTATCGCGTGTGAAACTCCCCACGTACCCCCCAAATACACGTACCCTGCTCTCGCCTGGAGTATCGCGTGTGAAACTTCCCGTGCACCCCTGAAATACATGTACCACACCCGCACAAGACCTATCGCGTGTGAAACTCCCAGCGTACCACCCAAATACACGTACCCCACTCTCGCCTAGAGTATCGCTTGTGAAACTTCCCGCGCACCCCCAAAATACATGCAGGCAGCCCATCCACCCTCCCCATGCCCCGCAGGCAGCCCATTCACCCTACCCATACCCAGCAAGCAGCCCATCCACCCTGGCCATGCCCCACAGGCAGCCCACACCAGAGGGGGGACTTTTTCCACGCAATTTACCTGGCACAAGCAGAGTACGTGCATTCCGAGGGGTGCGCAGGGAGTTTTACACGCGATATGCCTGGCGCGAGTGGGGTACATGTATTCTGAGGGATGCACGGGGAGTTTTACATGTGATGGGCCTGGCACGAGCGTGGTACGTGTATTCTGGGACGTGCGCGGGGAGTTTTACACGCGTTTTTGTGGTTGGGGGCCTGTATGCTGGTCCACTGGCCTTTGCGCCATGTACTGGATTTGTGTGATGTTTTTGGCACACGGGGCGGGGTTGAAGGCATAACTGGCGCTGCTGCAGGGTCACTGCGCCACTCTGCGCCACGGCTGCTTATGGATGTATTAATCCATGAATACGCTGTGCACCTAAATGGGTTTTGGTGCACGTGGCTGGCGCAGACTGCCGCACGCACACTTTGTGCGCCAGCCGCGTGTGCCACTTGTGAACCGAATTCTATGAATTATCCCCCTAGACTCTTCAGGACTCTACTGAATGAAATTTGACAAGAAAAACCGTAAAAATAGAAACAAATGAAGATTACCAAGATGCAAAAGAAAACAGGTCATTTTTTAGCACAACCAGCAGGCAACAAAGCCAACATATGAGGGAGCAAACATAGGAGAGGAAAGCGAAATAGAACATCAGTTTGATGCAAGAATCAATTTGAACTACAGTGATCCACTAGAATTGATTTAATAAGACTAGGGATTTGTGGATCCCTTATACCGGAAATATGTCTATTTGGAATCTTTATAGGTTCCACTTGTGGCTGACACTGGGAATCGTGTTAGTGAGGTGATGGCTGCAGGAATGGTTGTTAATGATCGGTGTGCCTTTTGTGGCCTACCCACAACAGTTTTCTGTCATTGAGAGAGCCTCGTTTATCGTGAACTGACATTTCTTTTAAATGTATTTAATGTGATGTAGTTGTAACATAAAACTTTACACACAAAAAATAAAAACATAGCTATAATGTTCAAGATTCAACATTCAAATTAGATTCGAATTCATTTCATCATAAAATAAAATAACGTTCACATAAATGAATATCACATAATACTTCTAATATATAACTCCCAAGCTCAAGTAAAACAGTGTGCCAATAGATGGTACCATTTAATTACTGACATGTTATCTTGTTCTATGAATTTGTTTTTTGTTCTTTGATTCTTACCTTGATTAAGTGAAGACTTAAAACCTGCATTTCTTTCAAGTCATTGATGCCTTCTTCGACAGCAACTGGCACATGAAAGCTTGCTTGTATCCATACCACCCCCTTTCTCTGGCTGGAGACTGGATATGTTCCCCTCCTCTGCCCCACCCCACCACCCCGCCCCAGGTTTATGTTCTTCCCTAATAATTTGTGTGGGGTTTTAATGTTAACAGCAATCTGAGTAATTAAGCTACTCACCATGGTCTCCATTTCGCAGATTTCAGCAATCTGCACAGGGGTAATTATGGAGATGCCGAGCCTAGTTAATCACAAGAATACATATAATTCACATTTCCAGCTCCCTGAAGATGCTATTTTGCTTTCTCCCAACCCCTTTTTTTTCCACCGGTGGGTGAACATTTGTCTGCAGCCTGATTTTTGTTTTCTTGGTAGCACAAGCTTCAGTTTCGGTGATGCCATGTGTCAGGGAGATTCTTGCACAACCCACTGGTGAGGGCATCATCTAACCTAATGGTGGAGCAGTGTGTCACACTAAAGGAAAGACCAGGCTCTCCAATGATAGCCGTAACAGGGTAGTCAGGCTTATGTTTAAGAGGGAGGAAGGGGCAAGGAGATAAAATTAGTCCCAACAGACACCAAACAATAACATCCCATACTGGTATACTGTAGAAATATGCACTTTATTATAAAGTCACACATACAATATTTATGATAGGTGGAAATAAGTACTCCGGTGACACAGAGCACGTTGCAGAGTATAGTGTAGGTTAAAAAACAGTAAAGGCTTAACTCAATCCTTAACCTAAAATTTAGACCCCCATATATGGTGGTTGGGCCCCTACATAAAAGATTTCAGATGTAAGTTAAGAGAAAGACCCCCTAAACAATATTACACACAGTAGTGATGATAGGGTTCAGAATACCAAGGTACCAAACAGAACTTAGTGCAGGCTTTATATTACTATCTGCATGAAGTATTGTACTTAACACATATGCCTATAACACTGTATAGCACTTAGAGGTTGAGCACAGGGGACCACAAAGTCCAGCACAGTCAGGAGGGCTACCAACATCCAGGATATATTTTAGATACAGTGTCTAGGTCCAGAAGGATATATTACACACGAAGGAAGGAAACAGTATCAACATCCTAGGATACAGTGTATAACCTATGAATGAGTCTAATGTGCAAAATTAAAAGTCCCAAAAACCTCAGAGGAAGTCTGTAAAGACCCAGGGCTTGGTGGGGAACTCCAGGCACCTTAGGAGGACCATATAAATGTCATAATGAAGGTGAGTACCTTACAGTATCACTTTTAGGAGTTCCAGTGTTGAAAAGAGTGGTCCATAGGAAACAAAAGGAAAAAGCCAGGTAAGTCTGTTTCTTGCCACAGGTGCCAGAAAGACAGCAATCGATTCAGGTGAAGCGAGTGGAGATCCAGTGGAGGGTTCAAGACCCAGCAGTCCCAGGAGCAAAGAGGCAGAGCAGGATTCTGGCCCCAATGTTATTCAGTGGGGAACTTAAGTAGAAGGGGACCTGCAGAACCTGAATACCACAGACCATGGGGACTCAGAGGGAGCATCTGAAAAAACAAACCTACCCAGTGGCCAAAGATGTGTACTTACAGTGCTGGCCTCCAGAAATTCTGTTCCCTGAAGTCAAAACAACAGAGTAAGTAGCAGCTTCTTTCTCAACGCTGAAATGAAGGTACCAGTCACCCAGGGTTTGGCATCCTGAGCCAACGATGACCCCAACAGCTCAGGAGCACAATCATCCTTCAGTAGTGTGGGATGCACCATCCAGAACTGAAATCCATGATGAAGATGGCTGCAGAAAGACGGCGAAATCTGCACACGGCAGATCCCAGCGGCTCAGCAGGCATATGTGCTCCACACACAGAGAAATGGCCCCTGCAGCAGGACAATCGTGGTAGTGACCAGAGATGACCCAGGCAAACAAAGGTTGGTTTGGGAAGTCCCAACACCTTTCCAGGTGGTAGAATCAGCTTCCAAAATCAAAGTGGGATGCCTTGGCGGGAAACAGCAGGATAATGTATTAAAAGGGCCCAGAAAACAGCCACAGGATGTAAGGCCTGGCCCCCGCAGATGGGCAGGACCAAGAACAGGATGAGGAAATCTCAGGAAAGGCACCCAGCAGCCCAAGATCCAAACCAGAGTTGGGCCCAGGCCGCTGCATCCAGCCAGTATCGCCAGAAAAGGACCTAAACATGCAGTAATGGCAGTATATGGCGAAAGGTCCATGGCCAGGTAAGTAGACCTGCCTTTTCTCCAAAAACCCAGCAGCTCAGGAGCAAGGTTTCCACTATGTAATCCTTCACTCACAGGGTCTGGCTTCTGCCAGCCCACCAATCCCATTTGGGAATTTATAACAAAGATGTTGGCGGCCAGCCAATCACGTTGCCATCAAAACATGTGAAACACTAAGGCCCACCCCCACTGGAAGTGTAATGGCCTATCCAGGGACTGGTCTAAACCAGTCCAAACCACCTTTGAAGCTGCCACCTTGGGCTCAAGGATCCCATGTGGCAAACCAGCCATTTTAAGGCCTGCCTCGTGGTTTCCCTTAACAAAGGAACCCCCCTAACACAATGGTTGAGAGTAGCACTTAAAAAGACTCATTAGTACCCCAATGGCTACCATAAAGGCACATTGGGCTACTAATGCGGTAAATCAGCTTGCACCCCTGGTGAAGCCAAAACGAAATATTAGCTACCAGCAGCAAACCCCATCAAACCAATATAGGGTGGTAAAATAACACTAGGGCAGAAATGGGGTGCCTGGGAGCTACACCTGGGACTAGGCATTTTATGAGTGACTCAATACCATATACCTTAAGTATAGAAAAAGGGATTCAGTGGCAGGGGGATCTTATCAGAAGTTCCTCTGACCACCAAAGTAAATAAGTAAATTAAAAAAAATAATAAAGAGCGGAAAAGCAAAAAGAGAAGGGGTCCCATAAAGTCCCATAAAATGAGACTGCAGAACGCCAACAATGGAATTCTGCCCTTACACCATGGTTGCAGTAGAAGTGCATTCCGAAGTTTGTTTCACTTTATACTTGATATTTTGACTTCCCTGGGTCTGTGTGCCTACCAAGTTCCAGGGCACTGCAGCCAAAACATATTTGTGCCTGCAATACTCTGGGTCCTGTGTTGATTTGGGGCTTGGGGGCAGGGGGGTTGGTGCCAGCAGTCAAAAGGTTAAAATGCTGGTTCAAGGAAGCTTTGGGGAGAGCAGATGAAGGCTTAACTGTGTCTATCGGAGCAGGCATAGAACTCCAGATCCAGTTAATTACGGGCTTGCTAATGTAAACAAATATCTTTTGGCTCTCATTTTTGCGGTAGCTTATTTGTGCTCAAGACACCAAGTGCATATATATGCAAGAAATGCACAGGCATGAAGTAAGACAGTCAAGAGCTTCAAGATAATCTATCTTAAGCATTTTTGTCAAAATAAATTATATTTTGTCACTTGCAATCTATAGTCATACTGCAGAGAGACCACTTGGGAAGCAGTCTTATGGCCTGTCTGATGCTTGGTGAGTGCCTTTCATTTGATTGTGATCCCTTTTTGGCCTTTTTTTTAGTGCCTTTTGGACGGATTTCTGTGTATTTTGCAATCGTTTTCAGAGCTGGTACCTGGTTTTGTGAGGGATTTATTTGGTATTTCCTTTGACATCCAACCCAATTTGAGCTGGTCGACCTCTAGTGTGGCCTTCCTTTGTGCTATAGTGCTTTGCTTGTTTCTGACTTGTTTGCTTCCCCCCACCCAACCCCTCAGCAATTGGCTCAGGCAGTCAGTCATCTGTTTGCCTCTGTCCTGGTGTCCATCTCTCCCTGCTTTCCTCTACCTTCTCCCATTCACCTTCTCCCATCCTCTGACCCTCCCTTGCCACTCCTCCCCTGCCCATCCTTCTGGCTCTCATTGGTCTGTGCCCCTGTGACAGGAACCGCAGCATTTCTGAGGCCCTTCCAGGGCTGCCTTGCCTGGGCAGCCACCGGCTAAGGGCCACAAAGCAAAGGGCAGCTACTGTATAAGCAGCTCCACTGTGTTTACTGTGTTCACATGGTAAGCCTGACACAGACAACCTACAGTAGTGGGTAAGATAAGTGTGGCATGGGCAGGGAGTACAGACATTACTCTACTCCAGTAAATCCACACCACTAACATTACCTATTATCATCTGGCCTAATTGTGCAAGGTAGCCATTTTGGCACTCAATCTAAGTGTGTAGGATAGCTATACTCAAGATGGAGCCTTAATTACGCAGGATAGCCATACTTCACACCCAAACTGTTGGTATAGCCATGTTATATTCCCCTTCTGTGATCGGCGCTGCACCCCATAGTAAGCCATTGTGTTTTGCACCATAGATACTTTGTGTTGAACGTTTCCACACCCTTAAACTACCCATCATAAGGCAATACAGGCAGGAAGCACAACCATTACTGTGCTCCAGAAACCCACCAACTCTTACACTACTACTACTATGTAAATGGTGCTAACATAGTTAGCCTCTGAGTTGATTTGTGCTACCCTCGATAGTCAGCCATTGTGATATGCTTCATAGTTAGCCATTGTACGACTTTTGGAAGGACATGTGTTGCACCTACAAGTATACTAGGGGGCAGACGTCATGGTCATGTAGGATTTAGATATGTTTTGCTGGAAACAAAATGTGTTGCACCCAATTATTAAGAATTACCATGCGTCACATTTAGATAAATATGTGAAGAATAGCCATGTGTCATGTTTAGATAGAATTGTGAAGATTAGCAACCGAGAAAAACTTTGAGTGTACCCAATGTACTAACACCCCTCTCCGGCTCCCCTACTACACACATCCCTTGTACTATATATGCCCATGGGCCAGTCAAACTGCACACAAACACACACCCAACAAATCTAACACTTGCATACAACAATCCCAGGAACTGGACCATACCCCTACGGACACAGCAAGCCAGTGCGCCAACCATAACCTTAAACACAAGCCAATGTACACATAAAACACACAAACACACACCCAACATAACAGACATTCACAAACAACAAACATCCCAGGCATTTGGCCTCACCCTTATGGATATAACAAGGCAGTGCACACTAACAACCCATCTGCAACCCAACACACACGGATGACAGCTGGCCTGGTTCTGGACCTATCCTATCCCTCAACCCTCACTAACCAACCCGTCCTCTTTCTTGCAGAGACACGTGAGCACCTGGAGACTGCTCCTGGGTGGTAGCGGCATGTGTTATAAGTCAACATAACATAACATCTAGAAATCTTTGAGCAGAACGACATACTGAGGGCCTATTAGAATGGATATCTTTTCTAAGCGATACTTCCCTTGAGATTTTTATCAATGATAACAAAATTGCTGACCCAAATCTTCATGATTGGAGACTGAAAATTGCGACAATGATGCATGAGAGAGACTAATGCAAAAAACTCCTACTTTCCAACCCAATGAGTATAAAAAAAAAGACAACAGGATTGAATCAACACAGTAACAATGAGAAATCAAGATTGTAGAAGACCATCACAAGAAAAAGAAAAGAAAGGACTAAACAATTTGCAAAAATATTTTTAAAAATTCCCCTACCCGGTCTACAGAGATCTTCTGCTGCAAGTGAGATTAAATATCTTACACACTAATGAAATTTCGCTTGAACGGAAGCCAATTGTACGACGTGAAGCCAACTGCAGATTCTGCAGAGCTGAAGATACCACCGAAACCTTGGTGCATTGGGTTACTGTCTGCCCTAAACTAACCATCTTACGTACATTTTATTTGGAAAAAACCCATTTGATGACATACATAGACCTTGATCAGTCTTGGTGGGAATGGATGATTATGGGAAAAAATACTAGTCTATGCCTTGAAATGCTTAAATTTGTTGAAGCCATCCTGCTAAAGATAAAAACAGACTGATCTCATGGCTGTAATATAGTATTTTCCCCTGTATCCTTTAGGCAGGCCAGTGAAAAAAGAACATCTCTAATTCTTCTGCTCTCTCTACCTCTTATTTTCTTCTTGACAATCTAACTTCTCTGACCCTTAGCAAAGTAATGCTGATTCTGAAAAAAAGATCAGGAAAAGCTCTATCTATAGTTAGCTGGATTGCTTGGAGTGGAATGATTTGCAATAATGTAAATGGTTAACTTAAAATGTACAACTAGATTTTAGGTTTGTTCATTTTTCTTATCTTGTGTAAACCAATAAACATTTAAAAAATAAAAATAAAAATAAGTCAACATAACATAACATCTATAAATCTTTGAGCAGAACTACATACTGAGGGCCTACTAGAATGTATATATGTTCTAACCCTACTTATCTGGGAATGTATTGAGCAGAACTATAAACCGAGGGCCTTCTAGCACCTATATTGAAATGATTATTTGGGTCACACCTGGTTGTCTTCGTCCAACAGACATGAATGTTCTCTGATCATGTGATGCTTATTCTGATCTGTCACACAAGGGTCTTTAATGCGGTTTAATTTCACAAATTTGCACAATAAACTTGGATGGGAAAACCCCACCACCCAGTGTAAACAATTTCCCGGGACCTGAAAAATGTGGATCCAATAGAATTTATGGTCTGACTTTAGTTCCGCTTTCAAGGGAATACGCTCTATAAATCAGGCAACACAACTGGCGAGGCAAGCACCTGCAAGGGACATCAAAGTAACAGTCTTAGTCAGACACAGCACAAACAACAAGGCCTGGCCAGATGCTGGACCTTCGGGTTCACTGAGTGCCACTTGTAGCTAGAAAATAACTGTGCGTCTGTTAGTACAGAACTTGATGCAACTGCACACTGAGAAGATACCACCAGAAAGCAATTGCAGACTCAGAAAGACACAGGGATGGCCATAGATGCTGATGCTGGATCGGGCTCACGAGCACCAGCCATCATTTGTAGGATGTAGTGGTAAGACCGATAGAACTGAACTGGATGCAACGGTACTCCAATAGGCAACTGAAGACCCAACAAGACACATGGAGGACCATAGTCTAATAACCCCGTACCCAAAGGGAGGTACTGTGATCTTGACAGGCAATGGAATGTCATCAAGAACAGGATCTCCCTCCAATTCACAAAGACACTCAAACACACCATTATGCTAACCCGATCCTCGACACCAGAAAGCAATAGAATGCAGCTATACCCCTTATTCAGCCTAGTTGCACACATACTTAAACACCTCCATGATTACTTCAACGTCTTTAGAATGTGGCTACACCACAAGAAAATCAGCTTAGATGCACACATAATCCTGCAGCCAGAATGCAGCAACCCAAATCCAATTGGCCTTGCTGCACACATTCTACTGATCACATACAACCATCACATCACGCCTAGCGCTAGAATGCAGCTACACACCACTTAATCCGCCCTGGCTGCACACATACCGAGGGCACCCATGCACTATTTACTACACTACTATGCTCCGCTGACCTGGACTACGGTCCCCAAGGGCGTTCAACCCACAGCGTTTTGGAATTATGCATATGATAAAAGGTGCTATACAAATGCCTAAAAACATAACATAACACATAATATACATTTTGATTTGTTTGAAGCACTTTGCTAACCTCACAAAAGTTATATGCCCTGATTAAGAGAAACCTGCTCGAAACACGTGCAGGATCAAGAACAACTTGCCCGAAACAACTCTAGGCTGTAAGTACTTGGCTGTAATCATTTGACAAAAGTGGTGACTCTATGAGGTAGATGTAACTCTATCAATAGTAAAAACCAACCTAATAACAATCAAGGAAGAATCTTTCTGCCTGTATTTTTTTTGGGATAAATAATTTTCAGTGAAAATAAGGAATGGTTTCCCTGTTGTGGAGAGGAACAGCGACACTGTGAATATATCCTGTAGTTGCCACCCAGCACGTTAGTGACCCTTGCCATCCCACGCGGAACTCAGTGATTTTTGGCAGAGGAAAGTGTCTCCCACCATTCTCAGTTTGTGGTCATCCCAGTGCAGGGCTTCTGAATGCAGTTAGTGCAGTTCAATACCGGGTTCAGTGTTTTAGACCCAGTTCCCCCATAAAGCAGGTGTCTATCTAATGTAGAGCTATGCAGGTGTTGCGCCATGGTGACTCAACTCGGTTTGTACATTTTGGGGGAATGCTTTGACAAGGGATGCAATATTTTAAAGGCCAAGCAATACAGCTCCATGTCCGGTACTTAAGCCCCCAAATATATTATTTGCATACAATATAATAAAATGCACTCTCAGACAAATAGTTCACTATGCAGACCTCTTTATTTCCTTGTTGATGGATGATAACCGTGATGGATATAGCTATTGGGAACGCATACTGTATATGTCATTTAGTTTAGTTGTGAGCATCATCCTGACTATCTGTACCTTATCCCAAAGAGATAGCGCTAACACAGTCCACCTGTTGATATCTGATATGATCGTGTTCCACACAGGGGCCATACTGCCTCAGAACATGAACCTGACTCTTGGGTTCAGCCTGAACCCTAGAACTAAACGAGTGGAGAATACGAGTGTGTCAGTAACATATAACGATTAAGGAAAAGCACAAGCATGCGTCGCTGCAAAGTTAAATAGGGTCCGAGGGCTGCATAGATCAGAGGGAGAACCACTACTCTATTTGACTACCCTCCACATATGCCAATCAGAATGATCAATTATACAACAATCTGTGCTTGACCCTATCATGGGAGTCATAGTCCAAAACATCTGGAGAGCCACAGGCTGCAGACCCCAGATTGAGCCAATCCGTACCATTGCACAAGAGGAACATATACAAATATGTCTCGATATTGTCCCGAAGAACAACCGTCCAACCCAATTTGATAGGCCACCTTCCCTCTGGGCTGGAGGCCAAGTAACCTGGACAAGTTTGACTTCAGCATTTGCATCTGTCACTTTTTGTTTTGTGTGCTTTTAAAAAAGGTCTCTGCGAATCCCATTTTGTTCAATCCATATCACACAAACATCAGACACACCCCCTGACTACCTACCCTTTGTCATCAATAGCTGTTAGAAAAAATACTTGGCTTTCAGAGGTACAAAAAAAAGCATTGACAAAGCCAATAGCTGATAGGCTGATGTCAAATAATGTAAGTCATGTTTTAACTATTTTAGTAGCAGAGGGAGTTGAAATGTTAGATATTGGCATTGTGAATTTTCATGTTGAATATTGAATCTTGTTGTCTTGTTCATTTTGAAATGTATGTGTATTACTTTTAAAAGAAAGTGTATTTGTGAAAGGTTTCAATTCCAAACCAAAACACAATAAACATATTTGTTTAATAAAAATAAACAATCATCGGGCAGATGTGGGAATCTCACACCCAAGTGCGCACACAATTTCCAGGTTTTGCCATCAAACGCAGTTTAGAATAAACCATGAAGATTTGAATAACCAAGAAGTGTCCGGGATAATGAAAATAAATATACCTATAGTAAAGATTAAATGGATTGGCCTTGGAATCGTCATAAACAGTGAACTCTTTCTCTTTCATGAATTTGGTGAATGTTTGTTATCAAAAGCCCATCTACAGGAGCCATTGTCATCTATTGGTTAGGTAGTCACACCATAGTTAAAGCTTTGCTCTGTTGGCGTAGCCATGTTAGGCCAATTATGGTCAGTTAGGACATTCATGTCAGTTTCCATCTACTACGCACAGTTAGTAAAGTAGTTGCAAACTCCATTATGCCCAATTAATAAAAAGTTGCCAGATTCCATTAAGCCCAGTGAGCACAGAAAGGTCAGAAATTATTATTTCTAATTAGTACACTAGTAACAGATTCCATATCAGCCACTTAGCAAAGGGGTGACGCATACCAATATATCCAGTTAGCAAGGCATGCATGTATTACATTATGCCCAGTTAAGAAAAATGTGCGAGATTCCATTAAGCCCAGTCAGCACAGAACGGTCCGAAATTATTATTCTCAATTAGCACGCCAGTAACAGATTCCATATCAGCCACTTAACAAAGGGGTGACACATACCATGATATCCAGTCAGCACAGTATGAATATATTCCATTATGCCCAGTTAACCAAAATGTGCTAGATTCCATTAAGCCCAGTGAGCACAGAAAGGTCAGAAATGATTATTCCCAATTAGCACGCCAGTACCAGATTCCAAATCGGCCACTTAACAAAGGGGCGACAAATTCCAGTCTATCCAGTTAGCGCAGATTCCATACTGCAGAGTTACCAAAGCAGAGCAGAATGCAACTGTGCTAGATTAGCATCACTACACAGCATGTCCACACTTTCCAATAGTTTATGATTATGAAAAGAAAACAGGAGTGGCAAAAGGACTGCAATACAGGTGGAAGTAAGGAGGTTGTTTGCACACAGGCAGAGGAGGTCAACATTGAACGTGTTGGCTGTGTGAACACACCAGCAACGGTGTCAGTGATGCAAGTGTTGGGCCATATATGTGAATATACAGTCATTCCTGATTGCACATATTTCAGGGTTGCTTGCACACAGAAAAGCATTCCCATGTTGCATACGTTTGCTGGTTTTTGCTAATCCCACCTACTGCCTGGATTTAACAGCCTATACAGCAGTTTCCACAGCGGCTCCCAAGGACAATGCATGCTTTCCAGTCGAATGCAGAAACAAACTGCCATCTCACGACAAGAACTCATTCATTCTGAAAATAATTTCAATTAATCTAATACTGGAGTTCGAGCAGGAATAATTGATTGGCCATACTCTAAGAATAAATCCCATCATTTTATTAATTATCAAAAATGTCTAAAACCACATACACATACCAAATATAAATACATCCCCACCTTTTGAACACAAGTGCAAGTTGATTCACAAAAGAGACACAACAACCAAGTATCACAATAGACCACTCAATACATCTGGTCAAATACAATCCAAAAACAATGACCATGAGAAGTGTACATTCAGAATAAGAGCTAGAGGTTCCAGCCAGGATAGCAGAGCCTTTAGCCTAGCTCATCAGTACATCAAGACAAGTAAAGTGCTAAGAGTTGTAAACATGACTAGTGCAAGTTATACACAGTAAATGTGCAAAACATGAAGACTGTGATGCAAGTTCCTGGACATAACACAGATCACGGTAACAATAACCTGGTCAGACACCAACCCCGACTTCCATGTACTTAAGAAAGTTCACATGCATTTGCCACACCACCAACACACCAACTGCACTTTTTATGTGTGTCTACAAAAATCCAACATAACTTAATTTTCCTGACAAATAAATTAATAATTGGAGCATCTTGTTTGCCGAGGACGTCATCCTGGTCAGGATCCATCATCCCAGCTTGATCTATGGCTGACCCAGTATTAATGAGGAAAACCCTGGAGCAGCACAAATGTGCCCTCTGGGCACACCGGGTACAGTTCACATGTTTACTCTTTGCTACTGTTATCTCTGAAGTGTTCTGTGTTCACAGGCACAGGGGTCCTTCGCATCCCCTATGGGTGCAGTCTAGGAGGATTGGTCAGTCACTCATCTGACATTTCACTGGTTGAGAATGGAATTAAGAATGTTAGCAATGACTTTTGTGTTTCATGCACATTCCATGCAACAGGTCTGGCCTCCTTCAGATCTATACCTGCCTCTTACGGTGCACACGGCAGACTATACCTCTAAGGTTTAGAGATAAACGTCATCTGAGGCAGGCCAATCCTTGACCCCAGCCCTTTCAGTGTGAATGTGCACGGTGCAGCATTTACGCATCGGTGGATTACCCCATCGGTGTGAATGTGCACGGTGCAGCATTTACGCATCGGTGGATTACCCCATCGGTGTGAATGTGCACGGTGCAGCATTTACGCATTGGTGGATTCCCCCATCGGTGTGAATGTGCACGGTGCAGCATTTACGCATTGGTGGATTCCCCCATCGGTGGTGGTGCCCTTGGGCCTTGCAATGGCTGTTTTACCCTCATAGTGCGTTTGTAGAGATTTCTGTATCTTGTGACTGGATGTTTAAGGTTTAACTTAGCTTTCACCATGTAATGAGTTTCTACATTACCTCCCTTGTCCTCCACCGAGCTTTGCCAATTCCCTCCTGGGAAATCCATATGTATGCAGTGCTGGTCATAATCTGGGCATTTGTTCATTAGCTAGGCCACATGTATCACCCATTTCTCATTCTTGCCAGCCCCTTTCCTTTCCCCTCCAGCAAGGTGCTGAATGAGACATGTTTCCTTTGGTTTGGCATAGCAAGGCCGCAGATTTATTTTCACATATATACAACCACAGCAAACATATATTGAAAATAGTTCCAAAGATGTAGCGACTGCTCCATATCCTGCTTCCCCCTTTTTTCCATGTACATCATAGGCCCAACTCCCCAAAGACCTTTGAGTCTGAGAACCGCCTGCCCTTGGAGGTATTTCTGGACTGGGGGAGCGCCGTTTGTTGGGGGGAAGCTGAGCCCTCATTGCTACCTCCAAATGGGCTTTTGATGCGCTTGGCGCTCTTTTGGGGATTCCCACCCTCTCCCCTGCCCCCGAGTGGGGGGGAGGGAAGAAAGAGCGGGGGAGAGAGGACCCTGCCTCGGTTATTGGGGTGCCTCCTCCATTTTGTGGTCATTGTGCTTCCGTCGTCACCTTCATTGGGTCGGCTCTCGGCAGATCTGATATCCGGCACCAGATATGGAGCTGGTTCTCGGGATCCGGCCAGAGTCAGCCGCCCAAGCCCATGAACCGCGCTGGAAAACTTACAAAAAAAAAAATAATAATAATGTTTTTAAAAAGTAGAAAAGAAAAGCGCTCGAAACAGCAGCATTGCCTTTTACCACGGCTTTGGCACTGTTTTGTAATGCACAATGCTCACTACATGTACAACTGATTCCTTCAGTTGTACAAGTAGTGAGCATTGTGCATTACACACCAGTGCCAAAGCCGGTGGTACTTTCGTCGCAGGCCCTTTTTTTTTTTAAGTATTCCAGCATTGCTGGGTGTCCACTATGAGCCCCACCCCCTCTAGACCACGCCCCTCGGCCACCACCCCCCCAAAATCCTCCCCCACCCCGGCCGCTGTGTTGTGGGATCCCCCACCACAGGTTTTCCATTTCCACCACTGTATGTATGGGCTCATCCTTATGCCAGGGAATGTCCATGGAATCTGGCCCGTTTGCTGTTGCAATCAGTGGACAAGCAACGAGCGCCATTCTGACGCACTTCCAGGCACCAGAGAACGGGGAATGGGTGCATGCATGCAAGGCACCTGGTTTACAGGGTGTTTCTCTGCATGGATGTGCCTATTCTAAGCAAATCACTCTGACTCCCACATATGCACGCCAGAGATCCGCAATGGCAGGCCCCAAGGGTGTGACGGCGGCCGCCACTGCAGCGACTGCCCCTGTACGCGCTTGGAAATGATGGATTGCAACTCGGTTTTGCAGATACAAGGAAGCCGGGCGAAATCTGCCATTCTCTAAGAATGGCACTGCGGCTAGAATGTGGGTACAGAATCACAGAGTCCTCAGCTGCACAGTGTGTGCACGCGTGTGTGCACGTGTGTGTGTGCGCATGTCCTTCCGTGTGTGTGCATGTCTGTATGTGTGCGTGTGTGCGCATGTGTGTGCTTGTTTGTGTTTGTGTGCACATGTGCGTGTATGTGTGTGCGCGCGTGTTTGTGTGTGGGCGTGCACACATGTGTATGTTTGTGTGTGTGTGCGCGCGTGTGATTGTGTGTGTGCTGATGGAATGACCCTGTCTCTTTGCACACATTGGACTGAGCGAACCCCCAGAACAAACAGGGAAATGTATTTTCCTTGCGTTCCTGCACATTAGCACTGCCCAGGACAAGGATGCGCGTATTATGTGAACTAAGGCAATCAGATGCAATAAGTGGATTGGCAGCGCTGGTCTCTGGCAGAGGGTATAAAGGGGGTGGAGGAAGGGGCAACGCACCGCATGAAGCATGCTTAGAGTCAACGGCAAAACATGCTCTCACCCAGTCACACTGTGTGGCATTCATTTCCTGCTCTGGCCTATCCATAGCCAGAAACACACCAAATGAGCAGAATGTAGTGTTGGAAAAATGAAGGAAGTACTTTAACTGATTCCACGGTGAAAGGGTACCACACGCAGGATTCACCCTAATACACGTAGGGGTGGGGCGGCGGGGGAGGGGGGTGTATCCTTAGCGAAAGAGATCTAGGAAAATATTCACATTTCCGCTCAGATAAATTGGGATAGCATGTACTATAAAAAGATGTATGGGGCAAAGAGAAATGGTAGGAGTGGTGTCATTGATGACGTCACTTCACTCCACATTTGCATAAGTAATTTCCATAAGCCTCATTTTGCGTACAGTTCACATCTGTTCTGCACTAATCTCCAGGGGATTACTCACAATCCGGGTACATTTAAATCAAGCTATTGTTCATCCCTGCATGTTTAACTGTTAATGCCTTGTTAGTTGTATTGATACATAGCAGGACAGTGTACCACATAAGGGAAGCCTGCAGCATGGAATATACATGCAGCTGCCAGTGGCACACACGCATACAAAATCGCACACATTCACACACACCCACATGCACATTTCACCCTGCATAATCAAGCGTACACACCCATAATTGTGCACATACACAATCACACATATGCACACACTCGCGCAAATACAAACACACAGAATTGCCCACACATATAGTCACCCATAATAGCACAGATGCAAATACAGACACACTCTCCCATTATCGTGCACAGACACACACACACATAATGGCTCACACACACCAATGCACAACAATTCTTTCACAAATAATGGGCCAGAAGGTTAGCTCAGGGGCAACGCGTTTGTCTTGGAAGCAAAACAATGCAGAGCATCACAGGCTCAACCCCTGGTCCTGCGCTTAGAAGCAGGTCTCCGGAAGGAAGCTCGATATTAAAAGAGCGTAAATACACGTATGTACACTGTTATTATTCCACCCAATAAAAGCGGTTTTAATATAGATCATTCAAATGAATGATGTGATACCCGTGAGGTTTTCACATGCATTATTGATCTTAAACAGTTAAACATTTTAAAAAAGCAACTTAGATCTAATAAGAAAATAGGTAATGTATATCAGGTTTGTCATGTTCCAATAATGTACACTCAGGGGTCTGGTGACTGGCAAATAAGCCTTACTACCAGGACGCCAGCCCCCGGTGGGCGGCAGACGGGCATAATACATATGGACATTTCATGGAAAGTCTATGCAATCTGCTCTTTTAGGTTGTATGCACATGGTTTGGAAAGTGAACCGAGCTGTGTTTACACAAACAAACAAAAAGAAGGAAAGGAATGGTGCAATAGGATGGCATACCTCTCAACCATTTGTGTTGCAAAGGCGGGTGAAAACACACGATTTTATTTTTGGCGGGTGAGCGGCCCATTGAAACGAATGGGCGTGCAGGAGGCTTGGCGGGTGATACAACTGTTTACAAGGCGGGTGACACCTGCCAAAAGCTTGTGAGTTGAGAGCTATGGGATGGCATGCTGCACGCATGCACTTGCACGATCGGCATGCCAAACAAGGCCTAGTGGGACCGTTATTGTTGTTTATCTCCCCAGTTCTCCCACCCCCCTTTTGGTCTTGTGGCACCTGGAAACACCTTTTTGCTGTATAGTGCGCCTTATAAATATTAAATAAATAAATAAACACATTTGTTTTCCTACCTGGATATTAGTGAAAAGGGCCCAAAAATATCATTCGGTCGAGATGTAGTTCCTTTAGAGAAATTGCAAGAAGCGCCACTTCTAACACCTAACAAGGAACTATTATGTGGCTGATTCGAAAGTTAAGGAGTTCCAGGGGTCGTTTATGCCATGAGAGCGTCCTGCCTGAGTGTGGTGGCAACAGGCCTCCTGCCTGAGTGTGGTGGCAACAGCGTCCTGCCTGAGTGTGGTGGTAACAGAGTCCTGCCTGAGTGTGGTGGCAACAGCGTCCTGCCTGAGTGTGGTGGTAACAGCATCCTGCCTGAGTGTGGTGGTAACAGCGTCCTGCCTGAGTGTGGTGGTAAAAGCGTCCTGCCTGAGTGTGGTGGCAACAGCGTCGGTGGTAACAGCGTCCTGCCTGAGTGTGGTGGTAACAGCGTCCTGCCTGAGTGTGGTGGCAACAGCATCCTGCCTGAGTGTGGTGGCAACAGCGTCCTGCCTGAGTGTGATGGTAACAGCGTCCTGCCTGAGTGTGGTGGCAACAGCGTCCTGCTTGAGTGTGGTGGCAACAGCGTCCTGCCTGAGTGTGGTGGCAACAGCGTCCTGCCTGATTGTGGTGGTAACTCACGAGTGGACAGGATAAGTGTAGCTTACCTATGTCGGTAATCATGCATGTCGTTAGCAGGACTTTTCCAAGAAGGGGTACTTAGGCCAGCATTTGAAACCCCGAGGCATGTGCTGGGTAACAAACATAGAATCCCAAAGTGCTAATGTGTGTTTACATTATTCCCAATAGCTGGCAATAGCTGCCATTGCTTCCTGCACACCTTGCCACTTATAGACTAGTTGTTGCACTTACCCACGTTCTCTGCATCACTTACACTTAGAAAAGTCGAGTGCAACGTAGTTGTGCAGATAAGTGTACAAAATCCATTTGGAGAATGTGTGTGACAAACCAATCGATGTACAATTGTGTGGTTCTTCGTCGACATTTCTAATGGGCGCCACCTGGCTAACCCCTCCTAGAGACTCCACTGGCTCGCCCACAAATGCAGATCGCATTATGGCACATTATTGGCGCATTATTGGCGCTATATAAATGTTGTAACATAACATAACAGATCGGGTTGCAAGTTTCAATTGTGTTAAGAAGGCATTGCGTGCTCCTGACTCGCGCACACACATTGGATTCTCATGTGTGAAGCATGCATTATATACACACACCTTGCCCAGGCATAAGTCACAATTACGCCCAGAAAAAAATGTGTGAAATAGCCCCTCTATGGGCACAGGGATAACGTCATTAAAATAAATGGGCACGGGTGGATAGCTCACGAGTAAAGCGCTGGTCTCTGACATGAAGGCAGCCTGCAATCCCACAGCAGGTCCGACTTAACCTTCCACCCGCCAGAAGTTGAAAAATCGGGAAAGCGCTTGGAAGATGGACGAATCTGAAAAGAAGCGCTATATAAGAACATACATTATTAAGGCCCATAAACTCTACTGTGCGCCCTTCCCCGAGAGCATGCGTGGGACTGATAAGCGGGTGCTCTTCAATAAAAGCGGGCTAGGTCATTTGCTCAGGGCTCCTGCATCTGTAGCTGCCTTTAGCAAAGCGCTGTTGCTGCTATCAAGATATTTCATAAAGTGAACATGTCCCACTGCCCTCCTGCAAATGCATATAAGAGGGAGGAGGCTGTTGGGCCCCAACCCACCTAAGAGTTCTGTGACATCAACCGCACCACCGGGGTAGGGTGTGGGGGGGGGGGTGGGGGGGTGCATTCTTTAGATCTCAAATGCCTCCAGGGTTCTTCCAGTAGATTTAATTGTGTGTATTCCTGGTGTACCCTAATCTCTATAATGCAAGGTAACCCCCACTTAGCCTCTCCCCAGCTCTTCCCCTGGGAACTACCCATCAAGTTTCTTTTAACAGTGCCCCATGTCTCAAAGCATGAATAAATGTGCAATGCCGTATCTATTTGCCGGATTATGAACGTATAATACATGACCTTGTCAAAAAAGGAACCTGAAAAGAAACACTCTTACATATATTGTCCCATATAAATAGTTATCACTGTCAGAGGCCACTATCTGAATGAAAAAGTAAACCGTTTTTACTCACTGCAAGGATATTTTTGTGTGTTTTGTCACAAACATTCTTCGTTTCTTGTTTCAGGAAGAAATGACACGAGCATTGCATTGAAGGTGTTCTGTTTCAGGCAACCCTGAGCACTGGTCTGACTCCCGAGGCTGTCCTTTTTGCGGATTATAGCCTTTGGCTTGCCCGATGTTTTGAACTACAAATACCATCAGCTCTAGCCAGCAACGTCAATGCTGAGGAGTCATGGGAGCTGTAGTCCAGACCATCTGGAGAGGCCATAGGTGCAGGCCCCTCGACGGTTCTGCCACCCCAAAGGCGCGTGGGTACATGATTCTATGTAAGGAGGGGGAGCCAGCCTAGTTGCCACAGTTCATGAGTTTATGGCCTGAAGAGTGCGTTTGAATCCGCTTCAGGAACATAAACAACAAAGACTTCCGACAATTCACTGCCCCTCTCGGTCTCTCAGTTTGGAAATATGCGTAACATAAGATCGCAACGGGCAGTTTGCTGTCCCAGTCACGTGTCCCCTCCCCTATTCCGCATCGCGTCCTGGTTTGTGTAATCTGCGTCTGAGACGATTCCCACACACCCTCCTGTTGAATTCTTTGCACAGCACACAATGTTCAAGGCGGCTCAGCTGCACCACGTTCCCCGCACCGAGCTCTGCTGCTGCTGAATCTAGGTCAGGCCCGTATCCACGAACTGGAGAAATAAGCATCGGAATTACAGGCAATTGAAATTCCACAAACAGAACATAAACTATGTTTGCAAGCTGCGATGGAATCGATAGGTGCCTTATATACAATTATGGACCGGTAGCTGTCCATTATGAAGAGTTTACCTGAAAGAGCTAGTGGGGGACATCAGCCAATAGGCGACAAGCTCAGTTTGTGGATGATGTCAAACGCAACCCCTAGCTTTAATACACGACCAGTTGTTGACCTTTGCTACTGCTCTCTGTAAATGCCCCTTTGTTTCTAAGATGGGCGTGGCTTTTGATGGACCACTCGCCGTTGTCTCTTTTAATGACGTGAACTGCTGGAGGGTTGCCCAGAGCTATGCCATTGGTTAAGATTCATTCTAAACCTTCCAGCCATCACCTCTTTGTTTTTGATTCGTCACCCCGAGTGGGACGGGTATGCCCAGACGTGGGTCCCGTGCCTGCTGGGCTTAGAGACCCAAGCTACTCCTCACTGATGAGCCCCAACAAGGGCGAAACATGTTTGGGGATGCTTGTGGTCTCGTGCAGAAGGGATGTGACCTAGCAGTTCGGCTGGACTGCCCCTTTTGGGGTGGGACCAAGCCTGATTTCCATATGGTCTTTCCCCTTCTGTAATGGATTGGCAGGTGAAGAAAGATGGTCTGGAGGGTTGCGCAACACAATGCCAGAGGTTAAGATTTATTCGAAACCTTCCAGCCATCGCCTCTTGTGTGTTGCTCTATAAATGAGACCAACCATTCCATCACTCATTTGAAATTCAGTATTATTAATCAAGTTCAAAAGCACACAAAAGGCAGTGAGTGAAACATGTGCTGGAAAGAAAACATTCTGAATGGATCTCCAAGCTTGTAACCCCTAGCCCATGTGGAACGAATGAGAATTTGGATTGTCCATGTTATGACATAATTAAAAATTACCAGGGGCTAGATCACAATCTGATATCATGTTAAGTATCAGTAGCACAATGAGTACTCTCATTCTATAGTATTTTCTTGTGATACTTTTATTTCATCATACATTTTGCGGTACAAAAAACAACTAGCTTTTTCTCACATCATATGTTCAATTACATGCTCCCTTTCAATTCCTCCATCGCTCACACGCACTCATCCATTCATACAAGGACCCTATTTCCCCATATTAATACATGGTTTCAAAACACATATAACCATCTGACACAAAATATTTACAAATTATATCTAGCACCCTTTTCCAGTACAGGTGTGTCTATCTGTGTAACCCACAGAGGATGTTTTAGTCGACACGTGTTTCGGCCGGTTATGCTGGGCTTTCAATCTGTAGCCCTGTATTGACCCAACCTTCATAAGGACGGAAGCTATGTGTAAACTATGCCTGGCTTCGGAGCAGACGGAGTGAGAGACATCATCTTCAAAACAAATCTTGGGGGAAGTACAAAAATCCTGGGCAATTTTCCCGAAACTGCTCAGCCAGTTCAATATCTTCTTGCCTGAGCTGCTAAGTGTAGCCACAGCTAAATGTGACACAATCTTCCTGTTGAAGTGATCCACACGGCATCAGTGTTTACTCCTATTTGTCTGATGAATCCTGGAGCCTCAGCTTCCTGTTGCTCCTCATCATCTTGGCACTCCATTGCGTATCTGCTAGCAGAAATTTCTGGTAGAGGTCTGAAGACGTCTCATTTTCGTCTGTCACAATAATCCCAGTGTGTAGCTGTGGCGCTGGGCAAAACAATTCGCTTGTGCTAGTGGGACGCTGTGTAGTTTCCGCATTTATTTCAGGTACCCCTTTATTTTCAAAAATTGTCTTTCCTAGAAGCCATGAGAATTAAGAATGAATAGGACTGACAGACATCGCCTATGTTGAAATATAGGGTCAAAACTGACGGCATGCTAATATATAACTTAATCACTTTAGACCAAGCCAACTGGGAGGTACGACTCAAAGAAGATGTCATTGCTGCAGCACATTTAAGTGAATTGCTGAATTGATATTTTATGAAATACCAAGAATTACAAGTTTGGAACTAAATAAACACTTCCATTAACACTTCCATTAGGACAGATTAATATGACTGTATGTCACCAAGGTTATTTCTTAGATGTACATCCATGAAAAGCACACATAAAAAGAAGCAGGCGACCCACAGAAAATAATTGAAACGTTTATTCTTAAAAACGCGACGAACGAGATTTAGGGGGCTGATTCATGGAATTATTTGCGCCGAAAAACAGGGATTTGTGTGCCATTATGCCCGCGAATCCCCATTTGTTAAACAGGGATTTGCGGGCAGAATGGCGGACAAATCCCTGTTTTTCGGCACAAATAATTCCATGAATCAGCCCCATAATGTAAGAGTATGAAAAGAAAACAAAGTATCACAAGACAACTACCTAGACCATAATGCTGAACACGCCTGCCCAAGAAAAGGAGCTATCTGAAATAGGCAAATTCCTGGTGAAAGATCATATGGTTTGGCTTCAACATAATTCAGCAAACCATGAAAGACATACCCGTAGCGGACAAGACCTGCACAGCACAGAGCAACGCTTGCAGCATTTAAGTGAATTGGTTATTGACTGAGTTTGAGATTTATTGATCTATCGCAGCAGATGAACACTCCCCTGTGATCCAGACTTTGTTGGAATGTCTATATTTCAATTAGCTATGTTTTGAAGTGTTGAACACATGTAAATGTATTGTTGATACATGCAATTCTTCAAGAGACAATGCTGCTAATCCTGGCAGTCTAAACATGCGCACAAGCCCATCATGGGTGATGTGAAGAGCAACAAAGAAAAAAGACTTGAGGTTTGAAACTGTTCTAAAAGTGTGTCGTAGCGTCCAACAAATGACCATTAAATTACTACCAATGTCTGACAGGAAGTTAAATAAAAAATGTCATCAGAGCTCCATGGAAAACATATCAGTTAATGGAGTCATAAAGTAAGCATTAAAAGCAGAATCTAAATAGCATTACCATTTCAAAACATAGCTGCCCGAGGCCCTCCATTTCAGTGAAACAGAGCTCCTAAAGAGAAAATAGTTAAGATACAACACAAAGGTTTACTTTATTAAAATAGATATAAAATAATCATAAACTGGGAGCTGCTTTGTAATATTGGTGACGAGTCGGTCTTAAAGAAGAAGAACCCAAGTGCAAGAAAAAGTAGGAAGCTGAAGAAACCTGCTGCGGGGGGTGCAGGAAAGGAAAGGACAAGAAGAAGGACAACACTGCCCCCAATACAAGTAAGACCCATCACCCAGGGCACCAAAGGGGGAGGAAAAAGACCCTGTAGACCCCGTAGCATGAGGGATCAGCAGCTCATGATCTGGAGGGAGAGCTGAGTCCCGGGAGCTGGAGAGGGAGCTGGGCCAGAAGATGAAAGGAAGCTGTGTCCCAGTAATGAAATGAGAAGTCATGCTGCATAGGATGTAGAAAGGAGCTGGCCCATAGGGAGAAGAGTGATGCTGTCCCGGTTAAGTGAAGTGGGAAGTAGTTTCTTTCAATGTAAAGTGGGAGGTTTGCCCATAAAGGAAGAGCAGAGCTGTCCCATTAGGTGTAATCATATGTCCCAGCAAGGGACAAGGCAAACCAAGGGAAAGCTCCCCATGATGAAGAAAATGAAAGTACATGAAGCCAGGGTGAAGGGCTGTGTCCTTTGTACTGGTAAAGCGTAAAGTGATCATGGCGCATAAAGCAGAGTCAGTAGATGCCAGAGACAGTGACCGTTGGGTGAGCAGAAATCTTCACTACCCTGTGTCTGGCAAGGGAATGGTGCCGTCAGTATGAAAGTGAATGGAGTTGGCGAATGAGCTGAATGCTCAGGAGATGCAGGAATCGTTGCTTGCAAGGTTTAAACAAGCCGAACTTTCAGGAGTTGCAAGAATCGGGAGGCTTAAACAATGCGGCTGTATCGCGTCAAGGGTGAGAAATGATGGGGATTTCCGAGTAAGGAACCCAAAGGTGTGAGGCTGCGTGTTCAGGATGCAGCGTAACGTTCATTGAGGAATAGTACGGCACAAAGAAGTTGAGTGTGCGCTGTGTTGTACTGTGGCGGGACGTTCAGGTAGCGGTCTACCCAGCGAAGGGAAAGTATGCGATGCCCCATTGGAATACTACTTATGCATTCTGAGCAGCATGGAGAGCGAATAAGTCTATGTATTGTAAATGCAACGCAGACTTGGAGATCTATCATTCTTCCCACCGAAGGAGGAACGGTGCGGGGGCCGAGGTGCTGTTTGGTTGTCTAAAAAGTGATGGACAGACCACTGAGATGGTGACGGGTTATCTTCTGAGGATTCAAGGAGAAGGGACTTAAGAATCCTTTTGTGATATTATCCTTGTGTGATGCAACACTGATATTTGGTGTTTTAAGAGTGGATGGTTACACTCTGAGGATTTGTAGATACATAGGATGTGACATTGACGTCTTGTTTTAAGCAAATGCATTTCTGTTTAGCTACTTCAGGTAATGGGGTGGGTGTTTGCCGCATGGATTTCTCATGATTATTTGTGAGTGCTGTGGCTCATGTTTGAAGACTAGGATTAACCTTTTGAGGACTTTCAGCATTTAGGCCGCTTTATAGCGACATGGACTATTAGGATTGGATTGGTTCGGAATTCATGAAATATGGTGCTTTAAAAAAATGCATCATTTCAAATGTATAGAGCAATGCAATGTGAACTGTATATTCTCTTATGTGATGCATTGTGTACAGTGTAGAAAATCTGTATTGGCTCCTGGAATTTAGTGAGATTGGGGGTAGCGCCTTCAATTGTTTCTTGTATAGGTGTGGATATGATTGTTTGGTGAATGCGGCGGTAGTGCCTCCCATGTGTTTGGTTTTGGATGAAGCTTATATGTGATATATAAGTATGGTTTTGCTGATGGTGTGAATGCCAGGCCAGCATTTTTGTGCCTTCCAAATGTAATTTCTGGGGGTAGCGCCTTCAGTAATATTTTGAGAATGATATACACAAGGGCATTTGGGAGGTAGTGCCACGTTATGTGGTGTTTGGGGGTAGCCTCTCCAGTACAGTATGGGCGTGATTTTGAGTCGCGCAGGGTTAAACAGTGTACGTGGGTTTATGGTGGTAGCGCCACCATATATGTCGGGGCATGACTGTAATGAGTTATGCATGGTTATCCCACATATGGCTGTGTGAGGTGGTAGCACCACCAAGTGTTGGAGCTTGACTGTGGTCAGTCATCCGAGGTGAATGGTTTGGTATCTGGGTGGTAACGCCCCCAGTAGGTGTAGGGTTGTGACAGCAGTATAAGTCACACATGGTTAGGGGTATGTGTGTACGGGTGGTAGCGCCCCCGGTTTTGGTTGGTTTGCGTGTGCCTGTGGTATTAGGCATTGCATGGTCACGTATTACCTCTACTTTGTGGTTTATTTACCACAAATAATGTATTGTTCTATTCGTTGTGCACGTGCGGCTGTGTTTAGCTGTACTGTGTGCCCTCTATGACTGTTTTCATCCCATCAGGGTCCGGAGTGCGACAGTGACATTAGTTGTTGGTCCTGGTGTGCCTGGCCAGCGCATCGGGTATGAGGCGAGTGTTTGAGTGTCAGAGCACATGTTGTGTGCTTGCCCTGATGATGTGAGTCAGTGTGAATGATTTTGATGTGTATGGAGGTGTGTTTTGTAATGTCTGTGTTGTTGTCGGAAGAGGGGAGGTGTGTTGTGTATGCGTTATGTATTGTTGCTCTGTGCAATGTGCCAATGTAATGGAAGGAGATGTGTTGTGTCTGGCTTAGCTTGGTAGTGGGAATGCAGAAGGAATGTTGTGCTGTCATGTGGAGTGTTTATGTCTGAGTGTCGGAATGACTGAGTGAAGGTTCTATGTTGGGCAGGTAGTCAGCCTGAAGCATGGGTGATGAGCTGCCAGTGTTTCTGTCCTATTAATGTAACTTACTTAAGGACTATGTAACTGCTTGTGAAGGTGTCCTGAGAAGTTGTAATAAACCTAGCATGTCAACCTAAGAAGGCTGGGAGCTGCTTCGTAACAAACTGTAGTTTACAGCAAACTAAAATGCAATGGGATTTGAACTTTAAAACCACAGACCAATCTTCTGATCCACCAAAGAACTTCATTGCTACTTACAGATCCAAAAACAAAACCCTACTGTATTTTGTGAGGATTCACAAGATCTCGTCACTTCTCCCTAAGGGGGAGCCCTTCCCTGTGAGGATAGGGGGGTGAGGCTGCTACCCAATAGACCCCCTAGGGGTGGTGGAAAGCAGGACCTCACAGGGAGAGACTCCCCTCCTGGGGATACGTACTCACATTCTGTCAATTAAGTCCATAACCCATTTTCCCTTGGGACCAAGTCCCTATTAGAAATCCCTAATAACACAACTGTCTGTTATGGTAATGTCTCTTCTGTCTTTGATCCACAAATTAACATAACTGAGATCAAGAAGAGCCAAAGAAACCTGCAGAGTAATAACAGCTTGCCTTACCATAGTACTGATAAGATTTGGCTCCAAGGTGGCATAAAGACGACCTCAACAACAGTAAAGAAGGACTTTGACTTTAAATTGGGGAGGACCCAGCCACAGGAAATAAAGAGCAAGAAAGGAATAGAAAATAGGGAGAGCAGCCGGCGTGAAGTCAGCCCAAGGAAGTTCAAACCTGGGAACACGCAGCTGCAAGAATGCTGATCCCAGTGGCGGAGACCTTCAAGGACAGACTGTGGAGCACTGCCTTGGAAGCCAAGCTCCTGGCCAGTGGAAAGGCGAGAAAGAAACCAGAGGTGGCATAAGCTCAGGGAGCAAAGCCACAAGGACACAGCAGGGAGCGGAGTGAAGAAAGCAGGAAGCGCTGAAGCAACGAGAGCCAGCCCACCAACCCAGGAAGAACCAGGGACGCAGTCCCAACACACAACAGATAACGGGAGTAGCAGGTGACCCAGTAGGAGCTTGGGGAAGCTCAAGAGTCAAGGGAGTAACTTCCCTTGTCACAGTAATGACAACCAGAGAAGTAAGAGCCAAGAGAGTCAAGAGAGCCTCAGGAGTCATCTCCCACATCACAGTAGTAATACTCAGACAATCAAGAGTCAAGAGAGTCTTGGGAGTAAACGCTCTTGTCACAGTAGTGACACCCAGAGAACCAAGAATCAAGAGAGCCTCAAGAGTGATCTCCCTCATAACAGCAGTGATATTTAGATAAGAATCAAGAGACCCTGAGGAGTAATCTCCCTCATCTCAATAGTGAGATCCAAAGACCTAAGAGACAAGTGTGCATCGGGTGGAATGTCCCTTGTCACAGTGGTAATCCAAGTAAGAATAAAGAGGATACTAGACAACAAGAGCTGTCTGGAAGTCATCTTCATAACGTCATAAGACAAGGAAGAATTGCTGGAACTGTAAAGCAAGTCTTCAGGAGCACTAGGAAAGAACTGAGACTGGTGAGCACTATTGCTAAAGGCTATCCCAAAACAGTCCTCAAGGCTGTGCAAGGTGTGTCAGAAGAAGGCAGCCATTCTTCTGACCATACTCTCTTTGTTGAATCAGAAGCTAGAGCAAAGGATTGTGGGAAAAGAGATAAAGACTGAGCCAGTCACCAGGAGAAGGGAGTCATTCTGCTGGTACTATTTTCATTTGGATGCTGATCCCTTTTGTAGATTAGTGGGAGGGTTAGAGTAGGTTTTTGGACAGAGGACTGACACTTTTCATTTGGACAAACATCCTGACGACGAGCCCCCAAGTTGATATTTGTTCAGGTAGGGATAACCCTTCAGAAATAAGGAGAGATAGGTTATTTTCTTTATTTCTTAAACAAAACTTTGTAGAAACATGCCGCCCCTTTTTTCCACTCCTCACTCCACCATGCCACAATTTGCATAAAATGAATAATACTTTCTACATAAAAGGCAGCACTGTATAGCCATATGCATCCTCCTCTGACAAACCCTACCTACACTTAGTGCACCTTTATTCAATGGCCCTCTCGTAAATCACCCCCCTCTTCTTCTTCACCCATGTATCAACACAAAATGGAGGAAACAAGCATACACCCGTCCACCTGTGACTACACCTTCCAGTAAGTGTAGAGACCCCTCTGCAACTGACCTGGACCAACTCCAAAGCACAAACTGATCTAACAGTCCACTAGATGGTATCCAGTGATCAAGTCGCCTGGGAAAAGGTCACTATAGGGAGACATTTCTCCAATTTTGAATTGCCACAAAAATCAAGCACTTTCCCCAAATATTCTAGAAATGGAATTAGAATAGTAATTAATACCCATCCTAAAATATGTGGAGGAAGGCTGTTAGGGGTGCAGGGAAAAAATCGCCTACCTGGCGACTTTATCCCAGAGGAAATGTTCACATTGAACCCACTAGACCAGTTACACACACTTTTGTTGCATTTCAACTGGTTTCAATGTTTTAAAGTCTATGGATGTCTCCACATTTAGTTTCCAAAAACATTATTTTCATATTGATGCTGAGTAAAGAATTTTAAGTTTCTGTTGCTTTTCACATATTTTTCCTCCATCTATTGAGGTTGGAACTCTTTAAAATTGAGGGAATTTGCCTTATCAGACTATTCATTTCAATCGGATCATTTTCAATCTGTGAATAACTGACCATTTGAGGCAATTTTGTGAGTTTGCGCTCATGGGAGAGAATGTGTGCATGTAGGGACAATTTATTAATGGCATGGAAAGTCTTCAGGTGCAACGTGGAAGTGATGTGGGGTAGCTCTGGGGCTATGTGAAGGAGTAATGTGAATGTGGTATAGGGAAATAATTTGGGGGCAATGTGAAGGATCATTGGGACAATCTCCTGTGGTTAATGTGAAAGTGTCCAGTAACAATCCTATCTTGTCAATGTGACCAGATCCCACACACCATTGCTTTAAGCTCATCTCCCTAAGCGAGACAGTTTGCTTAGATGAGGGGCCCTGCTTGCTATGTTGTAGGGAACAAAGAGACACCTCAGTGATGGGGCCGAGCAAGGAACTATCTGGATTTCCTGTGTTCCAAAGCAGAGGGGACCTGTCCTAGAATTTGATGCTGGACTGCTCCCATTGGTGGTAGGACCAACACTGATTTGCTTATAGCGAATGTAATGGCACACAGGTGCTAAAAGGCATTGTATGGGAGGTTGTCCAGTGCAATGCAAGTGGCATTTAAAGGCTTGCATTCATCATCTTTTAATTGAAATTGTGGTAAAGGGAATGCCCAAATCCGGCTGTTTTAGATGCTGCACTATAAAGAAACCTCACTGATGAGTTGCAGCCAAGCTGAAACTTGACTGGGGTTCATTGAGTTGTCACGCACAGAGGAGAAGGCCTAGTCATTCAGGATGGATTAGACATGTTAGAAGCTGGACCAAGACTGATCTTGCATAAGGCGGGCCTCGTATGTAATGGCAGAGATGGGCTACAATGTGATGGTATGGAGGGTTACTTTGAGCAACTGCAGTGTTTAGGATTAATTCCAAAACCTTCCAGCCATCACTTTCTGATTTTCAGAATCTGACCTTTGCATTAGGCAGTTCTGGGCAATGCGATGGTTGGCATGAGGCAATACAGGACATGGTGAAAGAGGAATTAGTCAATATAAAAGCATTAACATGAAATTGCATGTGGAATCCTGTATCAATGTCAAAGTGAAATGAGGGAATGTTAAAATGGAACAGGAAAATCCTAGTTAAAATGTGAAACATCAGATTCCAAGATGGCAGCGGAAGGGAGAGGATGTGCCTGAGCGGAGCTCCGTCCCACACCCCCTACGCCGCAACAAATAAAGCAGTATTATGAAGCGATGTCTCGCGCATGAAGATATAAAGAGGGCAGAACCACCAGCAGAACGCTGAGAGCAGCTGCATGACGCTGCAGAGCTGGTGGCCCCCTCATATGGCGCACCGAAGCGTAGCCAGCGACCCGGCGACACACCGTGTTACACCCCCAGGACAGGCTCCCATACGACAGAAAGGGTCACAAAGCGGAGGGAAGTGCGGGAAGGCGTGCGTAAAGTCGGCAGAGCCCCGCTGATACGAGGACTCTATAGAGGAAGTGGATGGCGCCCCAGACTCGCACCGAGGAGCAGTCCCTGGAGAAGATCAGGGATCCAGACGAGCGGAGCAACAGGTTGCGGTAAGAAGCAACCTGCAGTGGACAGGGAGCACAGCAGTGAAGCCTTGGAGCCCATCAAAGAAGCGACAGAGCGGCTGGGGAAGCCCCCTCCCCCTCCCATCCACAGAATCGCGGGGGGACACGCATCGGACGCCGGGGAGTGGCACCATCACGACCCGTGCTGCAGATACGGGGGCTAACACATAGGGCCTCCTGCAAGGCCGCTACCAGCCTGTCCGTTGAGTTGTGGAGGGCCCCGGTAGTGAGGAGCCAATAAAGGGGTCTGGGTAACAGCCGCACACAGGGACAGGAAGGTCCTGAGGCAACCTCAGAAGAACATAGCCTTAGCCTTTCCCCCACCCCCAACAAACCCAGCAGAAGCCACAGAATACCACATAAACCCGGGCTGCAAGGGGAATCCTCTCCCATCAGAGACACACAGACCCCGATAAAGCACAACTAGGCCCAACTCCCTGGTCCAGGGGAACTCCCCCCGCCAGGGATCGGAGTACAGAAGGGGACACTGAACAACGAGAGGAAATCCCGGATACAACGGGGTACACAATCAACACCCAGGGACCCAACTATTACACAGTAACCTGCATGGGATACCAGGAGAGCCAGACACCCCACCCGCAAGGGGAGTACGTACACGCCAGAAGAACTCACCCCAGGAAAAGAACAAGATCAGCTGGAAATACAAGCGGAGAGACACACATCACCCCATGTCCATGTAGGAATGAGAGGAGTCCCGAGCCCACAAACCCCCCACTAAAAACACATCAAAGCTCGAACATAGAAAACCATCAGCACTTGTGTCCAAAACTAGGGGGAGACCAACTCAAGCTGCACAGCAGTCTTCCCAGAAGAAGAGCGATCCGACCCTGACGCAACACTGGGGATATGACCCAAATACACCTGCAGCTTCCTCGAGAAGGAAAAGACAAGAAGGTCAAACAGCTAAACCTACGGCAGAGGAACAGCATACCAACATGGTCTCGAGGGAAGATATGAAAACATGGTTCGGGGAATTCCAAGCCCAGTTCATAGCAAAAATGCAATCCCAATTTGACTTGATTAAGTCTGAGCTGAAATCAGCAGTGCAAGAGCTCAAAACCGAGATATCGGACCTAGGGGAGAGGACAGACACCCTGGAAAAAATAGCACATGACTTGGAGGAGGAAACACAACAACAAGCTGAGACCCAGGAACATCTACTGCGAAGAACACACAACCTTGAGCTGCGATGCGAAGATGTGGAGAACCGCTCAAGGAGATCGAACATAAGAATAAGAAATATGTCAGAAACAGTAGAAGACAATGACCTGAAGGAGGCGATACAACAAGTGTTCAAGGATATCATCGATGCAACTGAGGAAACAGACGTCGCCATAGACAGAATACACAGAGTGGGCCCGAAGGGAAGAACTGAGATCCCGTCCCAGGGACGTTCTAGTAGCGCTTTCATCATATGCCCAGAAAGAGCTAATCCTACGCAGAGCCCGAACGATGGACCATTTTCACATAAATGGACAAGACATCCAGCTATATCAAGATCTGGCACAGTCTACGCTGCAGAAACGACGGGAGATGGGCCTGGTGCTAAAGGTACTAGCAGAAAAACAAATCAGATACAAATGGACATTACCATTTGGACTCCTATTTACATTGGATGGGAAACAGCGGAGAGTCACAACATGTGAAGAAGGACAGCAAATTCTGGGCATAAATGACCATGAGGAGGACAACCAGGAGACTAACAGAGAGCGGCCCATCCAGAAGAAGTCAACTTTTGAACTGAAGAGAAACGGAAGAAAAGTAAAGGGCCCACTGCTCAACAAATAAAAGAACAAGGAAAATACCTGCCATTGTAGTAGAAGAGTACCCAAGGCCTGGTGGTTCCTGAAACCTGAATTACCACTGTTGACGGAGATGCGAGACATCTAAAATGCAGGTGCGGAGGCGGGGGGACACACTCGGGATGAGACTTGGAATCTAAGGGGTTTTAGAATGCCCTACAAGTTATTCCTGTGGAAGAGGGGCATGGCGCAAGGGGCGGCATGCCTGTTATGTTATGTTATGTTATTTTGCATTTATATAGCGCCTTATATACCATTGGTATGGTCTGAAGGTGCTGCTAGGTTGAACGCCCTTGGGAACCGAAGTTCGGGTCAGTAGAGAAATTAGAGAGAGTCCAAAGGTGCGTGTGCGCACCGGGTATGTGTGCAGCTGGTGCGGAATCATGTGGTAGCTGCTTCTTAGCGGTAGGTGTGGTGGTTAAGAGATCAGGAGTATGTGTTCGCTCTGGCCGGAATTATCCAGACCGATTGTGGCAGCGTTAGGCCTGAGGAGAACGCCTGGTTGGGGGTGTGAGACCAGCAATGTTTACTTAGAGTGATGGGGAGTGAGCGGCAGATGTTGATATGAGAACAGTTATACCGAATGGTGTCATAGTATCTCTGTGTTCTAGTTGAGTGGTGGTGTAAGGAGAGAGTAAGCGTGGGGTGTGATATGAGGTATGTTCTTTCAAAGGTTCCATGCATTCCAAGGCATACTATGTACGTCACACAATTCTGAGCGGTCAGGTCCGTTCTATGCATTTTTGGTCATTTCAGGCATTCAAGATTGCACTACACACTCGCGTGCTTTGGTTCACCATGCGTGTTCTAGTCTATGCTTCATTCTCTAGTGTGCTCCACGTGTGTTCTCCAGTATTCCATACGCATTCACTCTGATCTACACACTCATCCGGTCTACACACTCATCTAGTCAACATACTCATCCGCTTTATGCACTATTCTTCCGCTCTACGTACTCATCCGTTCGTCATACTCATCTGCTCCATACATACCCATTCGCTCTGGTCATAGGAACCAGAGCACGCTTCAGGACAGTTTTGGGGGATAGAGGGAAAGGAACAGGCAAGTTGGGGGATGCGCTGTTCGGGGGGGAGAAGGGGTCCTGGTTCGAACTTAGACACTTACATGTGCGGCGAGGGACAACAACAGGAACGATAACTATTGTTAAGAAATTGGAGTGAAAATACTCACTTATAATATTAGAGGGTTAATCTCCCTGGTTAAAAGGAAGAAATTGGAACATTTTCTGAAACAAGGCTCATATGATATAATAATGCTCCAGGAGACACATATTAGGGGACATGACAAGAAGAAAATACGCCTGAAGGGGTACAACCGGATCATACAGGCAAATGCACAGGACAAAAAGGCAGGAGTTCTCATAGTGCTTAGAGACACACTACACATACAGATACTCCAAACGGACACAGATAAACAGGGCAGGTATGTCTTTATCAACACAAAACTACAGGGAATTCCCCTTACACTGGCGACAGTGTATGCCCCAAATACAGGACAGGAAGGATTTCTTAAAGTCACGTTGGATAGACTAGAGCAATTCGCTGAAGGGGAAATAATGCTAGGAGGGGACTTAAACATAGCGTGGGATCCTTCTCTAGATAGATCAGACCCCAGACAGAGAACCCAGGGAACACCATCAAAAGCATTAAGACAGAAGATGGCAAATCTGGCAATGGCGGCCGTTTAGAGGCATATATACCCCAAAGAACAAGGTTTTACATACTTCTCACGTACATAATTCTATGTCAAGGATCGACTACCTCTGGGCGACGGCAGGTATTCTGGGCAAAATTTGTAATACAGAATTGGGCTCCATAACACTGTCTGATCATGCCCCGCTGTGGAACAAAGTACAATGGGCTCCAAACACCCCGGGGATGTGGAAATAGCGCCTCCCGGAGGAAAAACTTCATGACCCAGTAATGGGCAACACTCTTAAGGATCATATAACAGAATACCTCACAAGTAATAACCTCCCGGGGATCTCCAAAGAAACACAGTGGGAAGTGCTAAAAGCGGTCACAAGGGGTCACCTAATTGCGTTAAAAACCCAGAGGGAAAGACTTTTGCTCAAATGGGAAAAGGAACTAGAGACAAATATAGAGAAAATCCAAGCAGAAATCCTGCAGAGATCCACGTCGAAATTAAAGAAAAGCTTAAGACATGCCCAAGGTCAGCTGGACTCACTTTGCACAAAAAGAGCAGTGAAACACTTGCTCCGGCTGAAACACTGGTACTATGTTAAAGCTAATAAAGTGGATACTTTTCTGGCCAGGCAGCTCAAAGGGGAAAGACAGGATAGGACAGTGGAGGCCCTGCTGGACTATATGGGACATAGGCAAACACAAACTGCCGAGATTGGGAACATTTTCGAAATATTCTATCGCCGTCTCTACACGTCGGACCATCTTGATGAGTCGAGACAAGCAACCTATCTAGATGAAGTTGAACTTCCGACTATTTCGGAGGAAGGAAAGTAAATGCTAGATGCAGACATTACGGAGGAAGAAGTCACTAAAGCAATCAGGGACCTCCCCAGCAATAAAGCCCTGGTTCCAGACACAGCATACTTTTAGAAAGTATACAGAGACATCCTGACCCCAGTTCTAACCAAACTGTTTAACACCTTCAAAGACAAAGGCAACATCACTCCATCAATGAATGAGGCAAAGATGCTAGTAATTCATAAAACATGGAACGACCCGCAACACCCAGGTTCTTATCGCCGGATAGCGCTGATAAATATAGACGCAAAGCTATATACCAAGATACTTTCCACCAGACTTACGCAGGTTTTAATCGAAGTTGATAGACCAGGACCAATCCGGGTTTGTCCCCAGTAGACAAACTCACGATAACATCAGAAGGGTCCTCCACCTGGTAAAAAAGATAGGCATAAAGCGCTCCCCAGAAATAATTTTGGCTATAGACGCAGAAAAAGCGTTTGACCACGTAGGGTGGTCATTGCTGTTCCAAATTTCTAGGAAAATGGGGATAGGATACACATTCATTGACATGATACGGGCAAACTACAAATCCCTGACCATACGTATAGCAGTGAACGGAGACCTATCCGGAAGGGTTCATATAGAGAGAGGGACAAAACAAGGGTTCCCCCTGTCTCCCCTACTATACGCCATCTTTTTGGACCACTACTGGCCTGCATTAGAGGCAACCGGGAAATAATAGGAATAGAGATGGCAGGTCACACACATAAAGTTGCAGTATATGCAGATGATATGCTAGTGACCCTGGGTGACCTGGAGAAGTTGCTTCCAACTTTAATGCACGAGATCGACACATATGGCTCCCTCTCTGGACTAAAAATCAATAGACAGAAATCAGAGATACTGATTCTGGCGGGCGATACCTCCCAAATTCACTCGGTAGCAGAATACCAGCACCTTAGGGTGGCAGAACTAGGGGTCCAATACTTGGGTATCACCTTGACAGGGAGAATACAGGACCTGTATTCCCAAAACTACCCCCAAATACTTGACCAAATCAGGCAGGACCTAATAAGATGGAACTCCCTCTCCATCTCATGGTGGGGTCGGATAGCGGCAATTAAAATGACCATTTTACCAAAACCTTTACATATATTCAAGCAATCCCAATTAAAGTCCCACCAGCATTCTTTAAATCTTTAGCAAAAATGACATCCACATTTATTTGTAAGGGGAAGACACCGAGAGTATCCAGCTCCGTCCTAACCACATCAAAAAAGGATGGGGGATGTGCCCTTCCGCACTTTAAGAAATATTATGAAGCCGCGCAACTATGGGTATTGAGAGAATGGATACCAGATAACTCCCAAAAGTTGTGGGCGGCACAAGATAGAGCGGTGGCGACAGTACCCACTAGACACCTCCTATGGTTAGGGAGAAAACATAGACACCCCAATTTAAGGATAAGTGAAAAAATGCAAACCACATTAGAAGTCTGGGACAAATCCATACAGAAGAGATCATTAACTACTGACCCAGACCCATTTATGCCACTATTTAAAAACCCAGAATTCCCACCGGGTACCCAGATGGGGGCTTTCCGGAAATGGTACGAAGGAGGATGCCGGATGGTGGATGACATGTACCACACACACCAAAAAAGAATATTTGAGGACTGCTCCTCCTTGCTGAACCTGGACAGTACCGACAGATATAGATACAAACAACTGCACCATTGGTCAAGCGACCGCTGAATGAAAGATGCCACACTTAGAGATCTCACCCCTTTCAAAACTTACATCATGACAAACTCAGGGACCACAAAATGTGTATCAAACACATACAAGTTCATCAAAACCGCGGAGGAGACCATTAAATGGGTGTTCATAAAGAGATGGTAGAAAACACTACACTCTTCAATCCCTAGGGAGCGATGGGAATATGTATGGGGATAATACCTAAACTCACCAAGGCTATACAAGTTAAAGAAATGTGGGTGAAAATATTAATACAATGGCACTACACTCCAGAGAGGCTCCACATGATGCATAGGAACTCCTCGAACAAATGTTGGAGAGATTGCGGGGGGAGGGGAACTGGAGGCGTACATGGTGTGAATGTCCAAAACTTCAACCGTTCTGGACAGAAGTGAAGACCCAGATCCACTCTATGCTCTCTGATCTGGGGAACGAAGGAGAAGAAGTATGGATGCATGGGTTATGGAACCCGAAAGATAAACAAATCACCAAAATGCAAAAGCACAACTTTATGGGTCTCTTGATAGGAGCCTGGTTGGAAATAGCCCAGAAATGGAAACAAAGAGACCCCCCAATGGTGATAGATTGGATAAGGAGAGTCTGGCTCAATATAACAATGGAATTTTTTACAATCAATTTACAGGGCAATCATCAGAAATTTAGACAAGACTGTGGCACCACGCTCGAATACCTCCAAAGTGACTACGTGGAACAATGGTGTCCGCATAAGATAAAAATCCTGGACCTGTTTAAATGACATAAAAGGTGCATACCCTTGGCCTCACAGACTAAGACTGACTCGACCCAGAAGGGAGGAGTGAGGGGGGGAAGGGAGGGAAGGGAATGGGAATGGGAATGTTCAAGTTACATGTTGTAAAACTAATAAAAATAACATGTGTGGGGAATTGTTCTAGGGTATTGTGAAAGTTGAGTATGATTTGGTGGTTGTTAGGTTGTGCTTGCCAGCGCCTCCCTATAGTTGTAATTTGTCTGCTTCTTTTGGGTCCTACCGATCAGTATTGACTGCTGCTTATCACTGGGGAAGGCTAACAACCTAAGCCGTATAGTAAAGAGTATGTAAGAAGATTCCCTCGTTATCAGCACAACTCATAAATAACCCACATCATGCAGTTTATATATTGTTCAAATTCATGTGCAAGTTCTGTTTCATTACATCACAAATTACAGTGGGTTCGTGACTTTGTGACTTTAACATCCTGGCATGTTGGTTTAGCGTGCCGCCAGAATCTTCTTACATACTATTGTGAGAGTTGTCTCAGGTCTTTATGTTGCTTTTTTATCTGCCAGTGATAACACTATAAAGCATGTGGCATTCCTTTTGACCCTCCATGCGGGGAATAACAGGACTGGTTATTGATGGCACGCAGCGGGAGGAATAAGGGGGATAGAAGTGGGGTTCCCCTGTAAACAAAGAAATTTGCCTGGAATGTTTGCAGCTGCACATTCCCATAGATTAATGAAAATAACATGGGGCCATATTCTTTGGCTTTTCTGGGTTTAATGTGAAACTAGTATGCTGCAATCTAATGGGTATGTTCCTTTTTTATTTTGTGTAAATGTGTTACGGTCCAAAGAACCTTTCACATACATTCATTTATAGCATCATACACATTTTAAAAGCCATCACAATAAAACTCAAATGCTAATACAAATTCATCATCCATAACATTACAAATCCTGCATCCCATATAAAACCAATTATTTCAAATTGCAAGAGGCAAGACTATGTCATACTCCAAGATTCTTTAAACAAATTAATACATTTCATCAGTGAATTACATCTGTTCAAATATAATGTATCGTATACACATCCCCTTTCAAATTACCCTAATATAACATTTCTACAATAAACCAATTGCTGAAATATAAGCTAAAATGAAAGTGTCCATCTCCTAATAGTGCATGTCAGTCAATTTGGGAAACACAGCACACACAATGTTTACTACAGCTAATGATAATGAGGTTTGCCCTCCCAGGTGTAATTTAGACTACCACTCATCAGCAGACATAACTCCAGAATGTTTAAGATTATGATCAAATCATTATTCTCTACGCTGAGCTAAAGTGGCAAATTACATTTCCACATGCTTAAGGGTTTCGACCTGAGGCGAATCTTTACAATAGCAACACCCTCTAAGATTTCTAGACAAGCCACCTCGAGCCCCCAATACCTAATTTTTATGAATCAGTTTAAGGCATAACCAAAAAAACGGATGCCTCATTTTTGGATTAGGGAATCTTTGGATGTAGGGCGGAATAGTATTCCCAGGTTTCACATCAATAATCACATGATGAAATAACTTGTTTTGTCTACACTCCTCAATAGTATTCACCCAATCCTGTCTCCACAACTTATTCTTCACCCCCTCAGGGTTTCCTAAAAAGAAATCTGTGGCTACATTAAGATTACATTAAAGATTCACACAGAAGGTGGCCCATAAGCCCAAATTCGTATCTTCATGCTCATAATTTCATTATTAATTAATTCTAAGAGGGTATCTACTTCTGCTCCTAAAATATTTCTAAAAAAAAAGGATACAATTCTGCAGTTTGCCGTGGCTGATAATGACACAAGTCCCAACTTGTGTGGAATTGCAGCCACAGGGACCCCTGCTGGGAAATAAAGAATCCCTCTCCAAAATTGTCGCTCTCAACATTTCCACATAATATTATAACCCTGTAGCAGGGTCTCCACACCATAAATTAAGATAGACACAGCCTCACATTTATCCAATCTAATCACAGGTATAACTGAATAACTGAAAACATCCCAAAATGTCCATTTATAAACTTCGCCTGGGCAACCAAACATGCTGTCTTGTGTTGTAGGGCCTGTGTTATACTTACATTACTAATACCCTGCACCATCTTGAAACCCAAATAAATAAAAGTTGGAACCACCTCCAATGTACCTGAACTTAGGTGTCACTTCAAATTTTGACTAGATTTTTTATTAAACTGAGCCGACCACCATATTTTTCGATTTTCCAACATTAATCAGTAGGTCATTAGAATGTGCATCCATCTGAAGTGCCGACAATTGCGTTTGCAGCCGCATAGGCCCCTAGTCAATTAAGACCAGATCTTCTGCATACAAAAATCTCATGCAATGTGTCATGCACGCCCCGCCCACCTGGTGCCTTCCTTCACCATCACTGTCTTGTGGCCAATGCTGGATTTGACTTTTATGGACTTCATTCATTCACGGTGCGTCACTCTTTCTCAACTCTCATGCTGGACTTCCTTTGCATCTTGTCCTCATGGTGGCCCTGAATCATGCTGTTCCCATCTTCATCTTGTATCCTGGCTTGCAACATTATGTCTTACTACTGACTTCTGCAATTGTATTCGGTCTCCACTCTTGCTTCTCCACTCTTTTTGACTGCTTACTCTCTTTTCTCTCCTCCTTTCCTTTCTCCCTTTTCCTATCTCCTCCCCTTACTTTCTTCTATGAACTTACTCTATCAGAATTGTCCCTGGACCTAATATGATAGCAACCTTGTCTGTTTCCTCCACCCTCCCATTACTGTTTTTTTCCTCCCCACCACCACTCCAGCACTATCTGAAATGTCGTCAGGCCTAGTATGATAGTCGCTTGTTTTGTTTGCCCCCTCCCTTACTGCACCCCTCTCCCTCACCTTTTGTTTTTCTCCTGCTCTACCAGAAATGTCATCAGGCCTAGTACGGTAGTCGCCTGTCTGTTTCCATTTCCTTCCCACTCTCCCCTCCCTTCCTTATCTATGTCTTAGCTCTTGCACTATCTGAAATGTCGTCAGGCCGAGTACGATAGTTAATTTCACATCCTTACTGTTCAAGGCCTGTAAGAATGTGGTTGTATTTTCCCTTGTTCCCTCCCTTGCCTTGAAGCGCTTTGAAACACATTGTGTATAGCCGCTATATAAATAAACAATCATATCAATAAATAAACAATCATATCATATCATATCATTCCCAATTTTGGCATGTAGGCTCCTGCACACTTTAATACTTTGCCTATATCTGAAATAAATAAATTGAAAAGGGTGCCCAGAATGTACCTTTGTTATAATCCTCTTTCTGCAAATATGCGTTCTGATAGTTTTCCACATGAATCTAGTCTAACCTGAATGGAGGTATTGTATGCAATGCCTTTATCATGTCCAATAAACCAAGTGGGCAGCCCCATTTCTCTAGAAGTCTACAAATGCTAAATAGAACGGAACCCCCTTGCCCACAGCTTTTCTTTTAAAATAATTTAATATGAACCCATTCACCTAATTCGCCATGTCTTTAGCAAATCCTGTCTGAAATAGATCCCGTCTACCTGGATAGGTTTTTCTCAGACTATTGTGGTGAAACTGTTACTGAGTACATCAAGAAGCGCTATTGGTCATCATTTCTGGGTTGTGCCTATCCCCCTTTTTAAAAATAGGGATCACAATTGAAGAGGTCATGGCGGGGGTAGCCTTCCATCCCTCACAACCCCCTCAAATATAACCAACAGTACATCAGACCACAATCTCGAAGCCTTCTTTAAAGTGCCGTTTGACAGACCATCAGGTCCCTGTGCTCCTGATTTCCTCAATGAGCAGATGATATCAGATATGACTTCCAAATCAAACCTTAGGGACCAGGCATAGAGACTTTTGGTCTTCAAGGTAGAGTGACACTCTAAACTCTTTGCAAATGTCAACTGGAAATGCTTAATCCAGATTTCTACAGCAATGGGATTTATCTGTCCAGATGATTGGTGCCATGATTTATATTTCATAATCTGCCAAAAACTCTCCGAATTCTGTGCACCGAAGGCAGTCAGCATCACTTCTGAGACATGTTGATATAGAAGGACCGTAAAACCTCAAAGACAGTTTCAGGCCGATTCATGGAATAATTAGCGCGGCGCAAGTGGCCAAAAACGTGCGAATCGCAGTGGAATAGCGAAAATCGCAGTGCAAGTGCGAAAATCGCACGAAAAGCAGCGCACATCGATTCATGGAAGGCCGTGCGCGAGAAAACCATCGGATGTGCGATAAAAAAGTGCACGGCGCACGTTGGCGCACAGGCCATCTAACTGCGTGCGCCAGGTCACAGCGAAAATCGCACAGGCCACAGCGAAAATCGCACATAGCGCGGCGCACGCAACAAAAGTAGGCGGAACATGGGGTGTAACACTCGGAATGGGGAACAACTTGCCAAAATGTGGGCGTCACGGGGGAAGTACAGGGTACAAGTGCGCAGAACGCCCACACGCTCGCCTACAACACGTTTTCATGGAATAGAATAGGGCAAAAAAGCGCACGCTCAAACCAGCGCACAGGCATAAACACGACCGCCACAAGAAAGCGGGCGGTAGCGTCTCTGCGCCTGTAAGAAATGTGCGCCAAAAGGTGCACCAAAAAATAGCACCTATATACTGCCATGATGAATGTCCCATACTGTGGCCCTCCAGGACAAATGACGTGCAAAGGGGTACCCACAAACACGGACACCCGCTGACAAAAAATATGTGTGCGTGTATACCGGGGTGCGCGGGAAGTCTCACACGCGAATTGGCAGGGCATGTGAATTCCAGGGGTTTGCGGGAAGTTCCACACGCGATTTGTCCGTGTACGTGGATTTCAGGGGTGTGCGGGAAGTTCCACACGCGATTTGTCAGGGTACGTGGATTTCAGTGGTGCGCGGGAAGTTCCACACGCGATTTGCCCGTGTACGTGGATTTCAGGGGTGCGCGGGAAGTTCCACCGGCGATTTGTCAGGGTACGTGGATTTCAGGGGTGCGCGGGAAGTTCCACACGCGATTTGTCAGGGTACGTGGATTTCAGTGGTGCGCGGGAAGTTCCACACGCGATTTGGCCGTGTACGTGGATTTCAGGGGTGCGCGGGAAGTACCACATGCGATTTGGCCGGGTACGTGGATTTCAGGGGTGCGCGGGAAGTTCCACACGCGATTTGTCAGTGTACGTGGATTTCAGGGGTGCGCGGGAAGTACCACATGCGATTTGGCCGGGTACGTGGATTTCAGGGGTGCGCGGGAAGTTCCACACGCGATTTGTCAGGGTACGTGGATTTCAGGGGTGCGCGGGAAGTTCCACACGCGATTTGGCCGTGTACGTGGATTTCAGGGGTGCGCGGGAAGTTCCACACGCGATTTGGCAAGGTACGTGGATTTCAGGGGTGCGTGGGAAGTTCCACACGCGATTTGCCAGGGTACGTGGATTTCAGTGGTGCGCGGGAAATTCTACACGCGGTTTGGCTATGTGCTCCCAGGTATTCCCTGTACACCCTCCACGGCCCCTGCAGGCAGCACACACCACAGGGGACTACCCTGCACACCTGCTCATGTCACCCAGCACCCCCACCCCCCAGCATCCAGGGGCACCCTCCACCAGGCCCCCACTCATGTCTCCTACCACCCCCATCCCCCAGCCACCATGGGCAGCCCCACCAGGCCCCCACTCATGTCTCCCACCCACCCCCACCCCCCAGCCACCATGGGCAGCCCCCACCAGGCCCCCACTCATGTCCCCTATCACCCCCACCCCCCAGCAGTGCAGGGGCACCCTCCACCAGGCCCCCACTCATGGCCCCCTGCACCCCCACCCCCCAGCATCCAGGGGCACCCTCCACCAGGCCCCCACTCATGGCCCCTATCACCCCCACCCCCCACCACCAGGGGCAGCCTCCACCAGGCCCCCACCCATGTCTCCCACCACCCCCACCCCCCAGCAGTGCAGGGGCACCCTCCACCAGGCCCCACTCATGTCTCCCACCACCCCCACCCCCCAGCAGTGCAGGGGCAGCCTCCACCTTGCCCCCACTCATGTCTACCACCACCCCCACCCCCCAGCCACCAGGGGCAGCCCCCACCAGGCCCCCACTCATGTTTCCCACCCACCCCCACCCCCCAGCCACCATGGGCAGCCCCCACCAGGCCCCCACTCATGTCTCCCACCACCCCCACCCCCAAGCAGTGCAGGGGCACCCTCCACCAGGCCCCCACTCATGTCTCCCACCACCCCCACCCCCCAGCAGTGCAGGGGCAGCCTCCACCAGGCCCCCACTCATGTCTACCACCACCCCCACCCCCCAGCCACCAGGGGCACCCTCCACCAGGCCCCCACTCATGTCTCCCACCACCCCCAGCCCCCAGCCACCAGGGGCAGCCTCCACCAGGCCCCCACTCATGTCTACCACCACCCCCACCCCCCAGCAGTGCAGGGGCACCCTCCACCAGGCCCCCACTCATGTCTCCCACCACTCCCACCCCCCAGCAGTGCAGGGGCAGCCTCCACCAGGCCCCCACTCATGTCTACCACCACCCCCACACCCCAGCCACCAGGGGCACCCTCCACCAGGCCCCCAATCATGTCTCCCACCACCCCCACCCCCCAGCCACCAGGGGCACCCTCCACCAGGCCCCCACTCATGTCTCCCACCACCCCCACCCCCCAGCAGTGCAGGGGCAGCCTCCACCAGGCCCCCACTCATGTCTACCACCACCCCCACCCCCCAGCCACCAGGGGCAGCCCCCACCAGGCCCCCACTCATGTCTCCCACCCACCCCCACCCCCCAGCCACCATGGGCAGCCCCCACCAGGCCCCCACTCATGTCCCCTATCACCCCCACCCCCAGCAGTGCAGGGGCACCCTTCACCAGGCCCCCACTCATGTCCCCCTGCACCCCCACCCCCCAGCATCCAGAGGCACCCTCCACCAGGCCCCCACTCATGGCCCCTATCCCCCCACCCCCCGCCACCAGGGGCAGCCTCCACCAGGCCCCCACCCATGTCTCCCACCACCCCCACCCCCCAGAAGTGCAGGGGCACCCTCCACCAGGCCCCCACTCATGTCTCCCACCACCCCCACCCCCCAGCAGTGCAGGGGCACCCTCCACCAGGCCCCCACTCATGTCTACCACCACCCCCACCCCCCACCACCAGGGGCACCCTCCACCAGGCCCCCACTCATGTCTCCCACCACCCCCACCCCCCAGCCACCAGGGGCAGCCTCCACCAGGCCCCCACTCATGTCTACCACCACCCCCACCCCCCCAGCAGTGCAGGGGCACCCTCCACCAGGACCCCACTCATGTCTCCCACCACCCCCACCCCCCAGCAGTGCAGGGGCAGCCTCCACCAGGCCCCCACTCATGTCTCCCACCACCCCCACCCCCCAGCCACCAGGGGCACCCTCCACCAGGCCGCCACTCATGTCTCCCACCGCCCCCAGTGCCCAGCCACCATGGGCAGCCCCCACCAGGCCCCCACTCATGTCTCCCACCCACCCCCACCCCCCAGCCACCATGGGCAGCCCCCACCAGGCCCCTACTCATGTCCGCTATCACCCCCACCCCCAGCAGTGCAGGGGCAGCCTCCACCAGGCCCCCACTCATGTCTCCCACCACCCCCACCCCCCAGCATCCAGGGGCACCCTCCACCAGGCCCCCACTCATGTCTCCCACCACCCCCACCCCCCAGCAGTGCAGGGGCAGCCTCCACCAGGCCCCCACTCATGTCTACCACCACCCCCACCCCCCAGCCACCAGGGGCAGCCCCCACCAGGCCCCCACTCATGTCTCCCACCCACCCCCACCCCCCAGCTACCATGGGCAGCCCCCACCAGTCCCCCACTCATGTCCCCTATCACCCCCACCCCCAGCAGTGCAGGGGCACCCTCCACCAGGCCCCCACTCATGTCCCCCTGCACCCCCACCCCCCAGCATCCAGGGGCACCCTCCACCAGGCCCCCACTCATGGCCCCTATCACCCCCACCCCCCCGCCACCAGGGGCAGCCTCCACCAGGCCCCCACCCATGTCTCCCACCACCCCCACCCCCCAGCAGTGCAGGGGCACCCTCCACCAGGCCCCCACTCATGTCTCCCACCACCCCCACCCCCCAGCAGTGCAGGGGCACCCTCCACCAGGCCCCCACTCATGTCTCCCACCACCCCCACCCCCCAGCAGTCAGGCCCCCACTCATGTCTCCCACCACCCCCAGCAGTGCAGGGGCACCCTCCACCAGGCCCCCACTCATGTCTCCCACCACCCCCACCCCCCAGCCACCAGGGGCACCCTCCACCAGGCCCCCACTCATGTCTCCCACCGCCCCCATCCCCCAGCCACCAGGGGCACCCTCCACCAGGCCCCCACTCATGTCTCCCACCACCCCCACCCCCCACCACCAGGGGCAGCCTCCACCAGGCCCCCACTCATGTCTCCCACCACCCCCATCCCCAAGCAGTGCAGGGGCACCCTCCACCAGCCCCCCACTCATGGCCCCTATCACCCCCACCCCCCCGCCACCAGGGGCAGCCTCCACCAGGCCCCCACCCATGTCCCCCTGCGCCCAGGTCCTCACAATCACCAACCATGTGCGTAATGGTCAGCCTCCACAGCCAAAAGGCCCTACCAAGTAACCCATTCACCCACATGGAAATGAAAATTACATGTTACACCCCCAACGTACATAAAGCAAATGAACCCATGTCTGTCACACACAAAGGTTGCAAATGAATTTGAAAACACCCAACATGACATGCATGAAACCAATGAGATGATACCACACAGTGAAGTATGAAAACAAAAATGTATTAAACAAATATGAATGCAAATGAAATGAAACAAACTACAATGCCAATGAAAAAAAGAAAAGGTGCATGTCCGTCCCAAAAAAAGAAAAACACCAAATCCAAAAAAAATGTACTTCAAAGTCACATTAAAAATGAAATCAATCCGACAGAAAAAAAATAAAATCCAAACACCATTGCTCCATGGAGAAGAAAAAATAAAATTAAAAAATAAAACAATCCAATGAAGAACTATGTACAAAATATCCAAGGTCCATGAGCCCAACTGAACAAAAGAAACCTACAAAAAACCCTAACAAAAATGCAACTATATACAAAAAGTGGAGCTGTGTCCGTCGACTCCAAATCATAAGAATAAACAAATGAAACCTAAAACTAAAGAACTATATACAAAGGCGGCGGGCAAGTCCAGCGGCTCACTCCGTAGTGTTCCGGGCCAGGGCATCATCAAACTCCTCGTCTATGTCCCGGAGGCGGTCCTGTTCCATGGCCCCGAGGGTGCGCAGGGATGACGCCATCTGCTCCTCCAACCCCCTGCGGATTGCCTCGAGGCACTCGGCCCGCCTCAGGGCCCTCCGCATGGAGTTCTCCGCCCTGACCATCGTGAGCCGCTCCTCTTCCACCCGCCGCCGCTCCGCACCTATCTGCTGGCCCAACCGCAGCCACACGGAAGACACTTCCTGTCCTGGGTCCTCCTGCCCTCCGGCCGATGCCTGCCCCTCCGATGTTGATGGCCCAGAGCCATGATGCCTCCCACGTTGACTCTGCTTCTGCCTCCGACGCAACTGTCTCTGCCAGCACGACGGCATCCAGGCTGATGGAATCCACCGACGCCGTCCTGCACGTGCCCTGCCTGATGATGCCGGCACATCCTCCATCTGCTGGGGTACAATTGCTGTGGTGTCCACCCCTGCTTGACCTCCGACTCCCGACTGTGGCAGGGATGGGATCCCCACCGAGCTGGCTGCATAGGTCAGGGCAGGTCCACAGGGGGCCCTGGTGGCATCTGGGCCGGAAGACGGCAAGGAGAACGACTGGCGTATAGCCTCCACAGAGGAGGAGAGGGCCGCCAGATTGGCCGACACATGCAGAAAACCCCCGAACATGGAAGATCCCAATTGGGCCACGTCGGCACGGTGCTCTTCGTGATGATGTGCGTGCTCCTCCCATTAAGCACGCACGTCATCACGAATTGCACCCGCGCGCATCGCAACCCCAATCAGGACCTTCTCCATACGGACACGGGTCCCCTCGTCCGCAGGTGGAGGGAAGTCAGGTGACATGGACATCCCCTCTACCTGCGGACGGGCCTGGGACAGGGCAACCCTGCTGGTGCATGGTGGTGCACTCACAGGGTCAGGGACAGCGACATGCACAGGCCCCTCCACAGTGACCTGTGCTGCCTCCTGCCCCTGGCCCTGGACTGCACCACTTGCACCAGCAGGGATGCCCCCATCAGGCCCCATGTGTGCCCCTGTGGCGGCCTCCTCCTCCTGTGTGGAAACCACCAACCTGGATGGCTCCTCACCGTCTTCCACCATAGCAGGCCCCTGTGGGGGCTCACCCACCCCTTCCGCTGCAGCCGTGGGGGCATCCCCGCCGCCTTGCTCCACAGCGCCGTCTCCGCCCTCTTCTTCACTAGCCGCTGCGTAGAGGGAGACAAAGAACACAAGCATCAGAGTACTGTACAATGGTCCCCTAGACAGGAAGCAATAGCAGATGAGTACCACTGTCAAAGTACACTTCCATCATGTCCCTCCACAACACATGGGTCAGTCCAGGCAAAACACACACAGTAACAGGCATGGTGCATGCCATGGACATTTCCATACATGTCCAATGGACTCTTGAAACATACAATGATATGGAACTCACATTTATCATGGGTCATGCCTATCACATGCACACACTTCACCTCAGTCACATCCATCTGGCCCCATACACCCCAAACACAGCGGATACAAGGGTAACTAGGCTGCATCAGTGAATCTGTGCATTGTCACACACATGTGTCATGCATCCATGGCATGCACAAGTCACAGACACGCAGGTCAGGCACACAGACATGGCTACCATATATGTACCTGCCATCAGCACCCATCCCTCACCCCCACCCATGTCCAGGAACAGAGACTGGCATGCTCTCATGTCTAAAATCTGCATAGGGCTCCCCATGTGGCATTTAAACACATGCAACAACCATGTGGTTCACACATCACTGTTCGCACATGCATTACCATGATGTCCCTGCACACATACATGCATACATGGCCTATGTCACACATACAGGCAAGTATCAGAGAACCAGCACACCGCAACATGCCCTGTCTCACACAGCAATGCTTGGACACTTACCGCTCAACTCCAGACGGGTCTCCCTCTCAAGGATCTGGGAGTGGAGCGCTGGGCGTACGCGTTCCAGGACCCTCATCTGGATGGAACTCATGCGGCCCCGGCCCCCCTCCACGAGGCGCCGGGCCTTCACGATGGTCCTGGACCTCAAGTCCTCCCAGCGCTTCTTGATCTTCTGGACGTCGCGGGTTGCCACCCCCTCTGCGTTGATGGCAACCACACAGTCGGCCCAGATCCTCTCCCGTCCTTCCTTGCTGGCGCGGGACGATACAAAGAGGGCATCATACTGCCCCAGGACATGCTCCACCAGGACACCAACTTCGGTGGCAGTGAAGCTGGTGCCCCTCTGCCCCTCTGGCCTAGGGTTGCCACTGGTGCCAGATGTGGAAGTGCCCGACATGGCAACCCCAGAGGCAGGTGTGGGTGGGCAACTGGGTCCTGGGGCTGGGCTGTGGAGCGATGTAATCACAGTGGGGGGACAGTTCCAGCAGGGGTGGACACAGCAACTGGACCCCTGCAGTTGGCTGATGTGCAGGCACCAAATGGCAAGGCACGGTGGCAGCAGGCAGGCAGGCAGGCAGCAGCAGATGGCACGTGGGAGGCTGCTCGGGGCACTGGGGGCAGTAATTCGGCCTTCTGGGCAGGAGCGTGGTCTTCCGTGTGTTTTCGCGTGGCCAGCTTGATACGGAGTGATTTGGCACGTGAAAATCCTGCACGTCAGCGTGAGATTCGAGGAAAGGCCCTTAGCGCGTAAGCGCGTCAGCACGCATACGCGATTCTATTGGACCAAAGGCCCTCAGCGCGTCTGTGACGTGACCCGCACGGGTGTTTCCCACACAGCACGTGATGACAGAGCACACGTGGAAAGACTGCACGTCAGAGTGTCATCGCGTGTAATTGGACAGCACGTCAGAGTGTCATCGCGTGTAATTGGACAAAAGTGCGCGTACACGCGATTGGCCTATGTACATGTATATCAGGGGTGCGCGGGCACTTACACACGCAAGTACGTCAGCGCACCTGTATCCCGGGGTGCGCGGGAATTTCCACACGCTATTGGACTGGGTACTGGATTTCAGGGGTGCGCGGGTCACACGCTCGCCTACAACACGCACAATGCATAAATTTGCGCGCTAACAAAATAACAAGCTCAGACCCAGGATGAACATACCGTTCCTAGCAGCAGTGGGCATGGGCTACCAAAGGAGGAGGAGGAGGATAGTCAGGGCCAGAATATTCACACCCAGAACCAGCCTTTTTGGGATGCCTGATGACCAGGTGTATGGGAGGTACAGGTTTCAACCACACATAATACTGGACCTGGTGAGTGAGTGGGAGGATGACCTCACATCACCCACCCTGTGCTCCCAAGCACTCAGCCCCCTGGAGAAGGTCCTCAATGTACTGCACTTCTTAGCCACTGGATCATTTCAGCGGACAAGTGCCATAGTGGGTGGGGTATCACAGGCCACCCAGTCACGCTGCCTACACCAGGTCTTGAACATCATCACTGCACGCCCATCAGTCCGCAGGCACATATACCTGCCCAGAACACCTGTAGAAAGGCATGCTACCGCCCTGGATTTTTACGGTGTGGCACGATTCCCCAAAGTGCTAGGTGCCATCGACTGCACCCATGTGGCTCTACGTCCCCCCAGGGCATCAGAGCACATCTATAGGAACCACAAGCACTGGCATTCCATCAACGTGCAGGTAGTATGTAATGCCAAGGGAATCATCACCTCAGTATATGCCAACTATCCCGGGTCCACCCACGACAGCTTCATTTACCGAATGTCCACCCTAAGCCGGGACCTAGAAACTGGGCGGCATGGCGATACATGGCTGCTTGGTGAGTATGAATGCCACTGCACATGCATGCATGTCAGATACTGAGCAAGGTCACAACCCCACCAATGATACCAATCACCACCTCCACAGGGGACAGTGCCTACCCTCTCAGCCCCCACATGATGACACCAATTCGGAACCCCACCACGCCACCCCAGGTAAGATATAACACAGCCCACATTACAACCCGGGGCATAGTGGAGCACACATTCAGAGTGCTAAAGTCACGCTTTCGCTCCCTTGACCATTCTGGCGGGCAGCTATTGTACGCTCCCCCAGTAGTGTGCAGGATCATAGTGGCAGCATGTGTCCTGCACAACGTTGCAACACGCCGGGGCCTGGCCGTGGACATGGTGGTGGCCCCACATCCCCAACCACATGCACAGCCGCTGCGCATGGGAGGGGAAAGGGCACGGGGGGAGGCAGCCCGTACACAGCTAGTGGCTAATTACTTCACATAGAAATCACACCCCTGTGGAGTGCACACTGCCCTGGCACATTCCATCTGACAATCAATGATGACTCAACCTGACACTGATCCTGAATGTCTGGAGAATCAACCGTGAAAACCATATCAGCCTGAGATTGTTCACCTGGAAGTGTTACAATGTGTGCATCCCTACCCACACAGACACCACCAATGCAGTTTTGTGAAGAAACACATACAAGCAGCTAAAATGAATACCCACTTGCAAAATGCAACAAGAAGACAGTGCCATGTCAGCCAACCCATCCCCAGCACCGCCACACGACACACTGTGCCATGTCATGCTATTTGCAGGTAAACAAAGTAATCCCCACAACATGACACTAGTGTCACAATGTACAGTGTCCCTAATTGAAACTTGCAACACCTGAAATGCTCACAGTAATGCAGGACCAACAACAAACTTGAGCAGGTACTACCATTAACATGACATCACAAATGTAATAAATTAGTAGTCTCACCACCTGGAAATGCCTGCACTCCCACCACTACCAACTGTGCAGTGTTGGCGCCATGTAGAGTTGTAGGTGCACTGCTGCCAATATGGACCCCATCTCCAAACTAGAAGGCCTTGTGTAGACATGAGGAAGGGACCTGCAAATTGGGAGGTAGACACAGTTGATGAGTTACACATCAATGCAACATGCAGTGTACAACACAACAGCAATATGCACTAGGAATGTATACACAGTATTGACTAGACTACCCACACATGTAGTGGGAGTCCAATGTCACCATATACGTCAATGTCACTTGGGCGCACCCTTTGCAAGCCCATGGAAACGGGAAGCAGGAGGGGTGTGTGTGACTCAAACCCAAGCATCTGAACCAAATACATGACAAGCCTGCACCCAGCCACAATGCAGCGTATGCCCACAGGAACCACGGAAGGCAACAAATTGTCCCAAAAAAATTGGGAAAAAAATAATTAAAAATAAAAATAAAAATAAAAAAAAAAATAAAAAAAAAATCAAAAATGCCCATTGATGGGCCCGGGGGGGGTTGGGGAGGCCACCCAGGAGGTCCGAGGACAGGGTGCACACCAAAACCCACCTGTGTGGATCCTGGGAAAAAAAAACACCTCCATGGGCTCATGGCCCACACGGCTACCCTATTGTGGTAGTATCACTGCTGTCGCTATTATCACCCTGTACAGCTGCATCCGGTGGTGGTTGCACTATGGGAGGCAGCCCACGCAAGGCCCTAGTCTGCTCCTCCATGGCTGCAAGCATGCGGGTGTGGTAGGTCTCGTTCTGGAGGATGACTGTGCGGAGGTCCCCATGCAACAACTCACGGGATGCCCGGACCTCCGCCCTCGTTGCCTGCATCTCAGCTGAGAGCGTACAGGTGAGACGCTCCAGCTGCTGTTCTGTCCTTTGGTGTGTTGAAGCCTCAAGCTCAACAAGAGTCGTCCTGAGGTGAAGGAGCTCCTGCCTCAGGGCTTCCCTGTGGCCCTGGGACTCTATGGAGATGGCCTCCTGCAGAGTCGCCAGTGCCGCCCGCCTGTCCCTGTTGGACGCCAACATGTCCTCCCTGTGTGACTGGCAGATGGAGTCGGTTACCTGCTGTAGTCGCTCCATCAGCCTTTCAGGGGGGACAATGGAAGTGGCCACCCTATCCATGGCCTGAGCCATCATCTCGGATGATGCTGCCTGTTGGGTTGCCATACCGTAAATGGATTGCTCCCATGCGGTATTGCCAGGTGGCATACGGCCACCACGTCGGCGGGCACCACACCTGTCTGGGGCAAGGCGAACTGCGCCTTGCTGTGCCGGCACTGCCTGAGGCTGCAGGACTGCATTCCCCCTCTGATCTGCTGGCCCAGGAACAGGATCAGATGTCGCGGAGTGTGACCCTGCATCCGTAACCACCAAAGGCGTAGCTGCCAACACTGACATCCCCATTGAGGGTTCTGACCCTGGTGCAGGTGGGTGGGACAGAACAGAATCCCTCCCTGGAACACTCACCTGCGACGGCACGTAGGTCTCATCATCCGAATCAACACCTGAGTACAGCTCGGGGGAGGTGCAGCCAGAGACACCCCTTGAGAGCACGACCTGCAGCACTTATGGGTTCTCACCCACCACCACACCACGTCCCTCACTGGTGGTTGGTCGGCCCTCGGACCCCTCCTGGGTCTGCACCATCTCCACAACCCCAGCAGTATCAGGTGCGTCTTCCCCTGCACAGACATAAAAACAAAGAAATGGAAACAGGCATTAGCACCATGGCACACAATGAGGGCTGAGAAGCAAGAGAACCAGTACTTGATTGACACATGTCACACATGACTAAAACCCTCCCATGCATGCACCCTCACTGCATATGAAGGGCAGGCAAATGGCACACACTGATGACACCAAGATGGAAGATGAACACATTTTCTGCATGCTGCCTGGCAGTGGCATCACACATTGGCCTGTGATTGCCAGGTGAAACACACATGCCATTACACAGATGGCATGTACCATTGCTATTGAGTGAAGATGGAGAGGAGGGCAGCACCTATTCATTCAGTCCAGTTCCCGCATGTAATAGCTTTTCTAATTCAAACAGGTCAGATTTTTCACCTGGAGCTGCCAGGCCAAAATGGTCCAATTGCACAGGGACATGTGTGAACAAATGATATCCATGTAACAAAGTCACTCTACTTTACCATAGCCATGTCAGACATGTGACTAGAGGACTGCGAAATGCCTAGTAAAAGTGGTGGAATGCAAACAATCTGACTGAATGAACAGTGAAAAATAAGCAACAATGTTGTGGCAAGATGACACTTCAAGGGCAACTGGCGTGCAGTTGGGCTAGATGTCTACTGTTGGCAGAAGGGATACTGCTATGGCCAAATGCAGCTGCGCAGGATGTATTGCATGAAGCACATGGCTGACCCATACGACTCAGGCGCACACACTCTCACCTGGCACACAAACAGAAGCCCTCACACACACACACCATGCACATGGATGACACACACATGCATGTGCACTCACCGGACAATGCCTCGTAATCAGGCAGATCTCCCACGCCTTGGATCTGTTCCTCCGTGACGTAGGTCCCAGCGACAGACTCATGTGGAGTGAGTTCCATGTCTACTACTGGAGACCCACCTCCAGTCACTAGAGTTGCGGCATGACTTGAGGCCAGCTTACTCTTTGCCCTGCGCTTTAGGTCATTCCAGCGCTTATAGCAATCATTGGCTGTGCGCCTCACGATTCCAAGGGCACTTACGATGTCCGCAACGGTCTGCCAGTGTGCCTAGCGTTGTGCAGGTGTGGTCTTGGATCCTGCAACAATGACCATCTCGTTATCATGTGCGGACACATACTCGACAAGTGCATTCAGTTCGTCATCCATGAAGCTGGGCTTCCTCGACGGGCCGGACTGTGTAGCCGTGTCTGGGGCATCAGCCTGTGCCGGACGAGCACTCTTCCTCTTCCGCTTGGAAGGTGGTGGTGATCCTGAGTGTCCTGCGCCGCTCTGGACACTAGGGGCAGGAGCCCTGGTGGACTCTGTATCAGGAGTGTGGGATTGCACACTCAGCATGGGAGTTGGTGCAGGCATTGGCTCAAGTGTAATGGTGTCAGGGGGAATGTCAGCAGGATGGACTAGGACCGACACAGTCCTGGCTGGGTGTGTGAGAGCTGGGGTGGATGGAGCCGCAGCTGCCCCTGCAGCCTCTCCGCCCTGCCTACTTGGGGCAGCAGATGACCTTGCTGCCCCAGATGCACGTGGCATGATGACATCAACGTGCACCAGCGCACGTGTCATAGGCCTGCTGACCTGGAAGTCAGCCATGGAGTCAGCCAGGTCTGGTGCCACAATGGGCTGGTCCAACAAGGGCTGAGCATGGATGGTGTCAGCCACATCAGCCTCAACGGGAGGGGGGGGGATTATGGGTGCCCTTGACTGGTCATCCACACATGGGGGGACAGGCTCACCCTGCAAGTAACGACCACGTCCCCTACCGGATCCACCACGGCCACCACTTGTGGCTCTTCCACCTTTGCCACCCTTACGGAATCCTCGCCTCCCAGCCATGGCACTGATGTTAATGTGCGTATGGGAGTGGCTGTAAACTATTGTCCTGGGCAATTGGGGGTCAAAGGGGTTGGGTACCAGATGGTAATTGTACCCTAGTGCTCTAGCAAGGCTGAATGTAACCCCTGGGGAAAGATGACGGGTCACGCTACGCACAGGAGCCCCAAAAAAAGGAGATGACGTGCACGCAACCCCTCCTAGACCACGTGTGCAGAAAGAAAAACCTGCACTACGCTGTGGCACCCAGTAACACAAGAATGAACGTATGCGTGTCACACGCAGCCTAGAATGACCTCTGAAGGGGTAGGCTACACACGGGGCAAGCACAGATGTTAGATACGTGCGTGACTCACCATCTGCCAGGTAAAAGAGCGTGAAAAAGGAGCGTGTTTGGTTGGCAACACCCCCGCCAAAAGAAGATTTGTACGCTGTCTGAGGAGACAGGACAACAGTAGAAGGGAACACTGTTTGAGGGAACAGGCCCAGGTAAACCAGTAAAAGAGAAAAAAGAGAAAAAGCTGTCAGAGGTAACAGGGAATACGAACTTGAAACGCCGTGAAGTAAATCGCATGTGAAACGACAAGAAGTACAGAATTCACCCACTCGCTCTCCACGAAAAGCACGTACAAGGAAATGGTGTTCTACACGTACCTTTTATACAGGCCCACACGTCCAGCGTCACTTACGCGGCGTGTACGCGCTAGGGCCATTTCCACCAATTACACGCTTTGTCACTTCTGCGTGTAGGGCCATTTCCACCAATTACACGATTTGTCACTTCTGCGTGTAGGGCCATTTCCACCAATTACACGCTTTGTCACTGCCGCGTGTATGCGCTAGGCCCATTCCCACCAATTACACGCTTTGACACTCGGACGTGTCTTTCATTTTTTTCACACGCAACATTTTCAAACGTGTGCCCAAGTCAACGTGCACATGACTTCATAGACGCGCATACGCTGGCGATGCGTTTACGCGCTAAGGGCCTTTCCTCAAATTACACGCAGACGTGTTGGATTTTTCACGTGCCAAATCACTCCGTATCAAGCTGGCCACGCGTAAGCACACGGAAGACCACGCTCCTGCCCAGAAGGCCGAACTACTGCCCCCAGAGCCCCGAGCACGCTTCCACCTGCCATCTGCTGCTGCCTGACTGCCTGCTGCCCACGTGCACTGCCATTTGCTGCCTGCACATCAGCCAGGGGTGCTGTTGCTGTGACCACCCCTGCTGGAACCGAAGACTCCCGACTGGGATTCCATCGCTCCACAGCCCAGCCCCAGGACCCAGTTGCCCACCCACTCCTGCCTCTGGGGTTGTCATGTCGGGGCAAACACCATCTGGGACCACTGACAACCCCCGGCCAGAGAGGCAGAGGGGCACCAGCTTCAGTGCCACCGAAGTTGGTGTCCTGGTGGAGCAAGTCCTGGGGCAGTATGATGCCCTCTTCGGAAGTTCCCGCGCCGACAAGGAATGACGGACTCGGATCTGGACTGACATCGTGACTGCCATCAACGCGGAGGGGGTGGCAGTCCGCGACTTACAACATGTCAGGAAGCGTTGGGAGGACTTCAGGTCCAGGACCCTGAACAAGGCCCGGCGCCTCTTGAAGGCAGCGGATGCCAAGGGGCGCCGGGGCCACTTGTCGGAAGAACAGATGAGGGTCCTGGAACGCATATCCCCAGCGCTCCACGTCCAGGTCCTAGAGAAGCAGACCCGTCTGGAGTCGAGCGGTGAGTGTACATGCATCCTGATTGTGAGCAGTGCGTGTGGTGATTATTCGGTAGTGTGCAGGTTGCACATCTGTTTGTATGGGGTCGAGTATGGGTGGGGGTGTACAGGGCCGTTGGGCTGACACATGCGAGGGCTGTAATGTGTGAGACATGGATGGTGCTTGTGTGTGTAGGCTTGCATGCCAAATGCAGTTGTGTGGGCACACATGTTTGGATGAATGTGTATGTAAGTAGACATGTCCGTGATGTCACGCATGTATGTTGTTTTCGGCTGCATGTATCAGCACTGTGTACATGTGCATGTGTGTGTATTTGACAAGGGTGCAACAGTGATGCAACATGGATGCATGTGACAGCGGTATGTGGAAGCCTGATTGGCAGATGTGACATGGATGCCCGTCTGAACAGTGCGACACTTGGCAGAGGTGTACACATGCATGCAAGTGTGGTGGTGTGTGTACATGTGTGGTGAACTTCCTGTGTTGCATGTGATGTCTGGCTCACCTTTGGCTGCTCATGCTGTTGTATGTGTAGGGATGGTGGTGGCAGTTGCGATATGGCTGTGGTATGGCTCATGTGTGCGAGTTGTAATGACATGTGTGTTGGGGATTGTGATGACATGTCTGAAGTTTGCCAATGCCACTCATGTGCAACTGTCATGTGTGTATGTGTCCATTGTACAGTGCCCTGATGCCTGTGTTTTGTTTCTCCCTGTCTGCAGCGTCAACTGATGAAGAGGGCGGAGAAGGTGCTGTGGAGCACAGCGGCGGGGATCCCACCGCCAGCCGGAGACGCAAGGCCCGGCTCCCCTCCCGTGTTGTCATCTCGTCGGGGAGTGAGGAGTCCGGTGCCGCGTCCAGGCCGCAGCTGCCGGGGGGAGGTCCAAGAGACGGAGGTTGGAGTTGAACTCCTCGGCAGCAGAAGGGGCAGCTGGGACCCCACAGGGCCCAACAGGGGAAGATGGCACGGAGTCATCCAGGTTGGTGGGGGGTTTGGTTGAGGAGGAGGCCGTGCAAGCACCAGAGACGGGGTCTGGAGGTGGGGATCCAACTGGTGCTAGTGGTGCAGTGCAGGACCAGGGACAGGAGGCAGCACAGACCCTGCATCATCTTGCACCAGCAGGGATGCCTACGTCCAGACCCGTTTTCAGGCAGGGGATGAGCTGACGTCAACTGGCCTTCCTCTGCCTGCGGACGTGGCTATCCAGGTCCGGGTTGAGCCTGTCCTGGCTGGTGTGGTGTTGCGTCAACGGGCCATGCGAGGTGACCTGCAGTCTTTTCATGGAGAGACTGCACGTCATATCGAATGGCTCGTTGACCACGTCAGCCTGCTGGGACAGGTCACCCAGGCCGGATTCCTCCGTCTGATGGGGCTTGCTCCGACCCCCTCCTCAACTGGACCCCCTACGCGCCAGTCGTCCTCTGTGCCATCTTCCCACCCATTAGTCACCTGGGTGCCCTGTGGAGCTGCCTCTGACGGTGCGGCCAGGCTGGTGGAGGAGGCATCCCTGCCACAGTCGGGAGTCGGACGTCCAGCAGGGGTGGCCACATCAACAACTGCACCCCAGCCGGCGGAGGATGTACAGGCAGCAGGAGGCAGTGCACGGGCAGAGGCACAGCAGCAGCAGCAACGTGGTGGGAGCCATGAAGGCTCAGGGCCTTCAACATCGGAGGGGCAGGCATCAGCCGGAGGGCAGGTTGACCCAGAACGGGGTGTGTCTTCTGTGTGGCAGCGGTTGGGCCAGTAGATAGGTGCGGAGCGGCGGCGGGCGGAAGAGGCGTGGCTCACAATGGTCAGGGCCGAGAACTCCATGCGGAGGGCCCTGAGGCGGGCCGAGTGCCTCGAGGCAATCCGCAGGGGGTTGGAGGAGGACACGGCGTCGTCCCTGCGGACCCTCGGGGCCATGGAACAGGACCGCCTCCGGGACATCGAACAGGAGTTCGATGATGCCCTGGCCAGGAACACCACTGAGTGAGCCGCTGGACTTGCCCGCCGCCTTTATATATAGTTCTTTAGTTTTAGGTTTCCTTTGTTTGTTCTTATGATTTGGAGTCGACGGACACTGCTCCACTTTTTGTATATAGTTGCATTTTAGTTCGCGTTTTTTTGTAGGTTTCCTTTGTTCAGTTGGGCTCATGGACCCTTGGATGTTTTGTACATAGTTCTTCATTGGATTGATTTTTATTTTTCATTTGACTTTGGACAACATTTTTTTGGATTAGGATTTGGTGTTTTTATTTTTTTAAACGGACATGCAGTTTATCTTTTTTTCATTGAAATTGTAGTTTGTTTCATTTATTTTGCTTTCTTTTTTTTTTAATACAGTTTTGTTTTCATACTTCACTGTGTGGTATCATCTCATTGGTTTCATGCATGTCATGTTGGGTGTTTTCCCATTCAATTGCAACCATTGTGTGTGACGACATGGGTTCATTAGCTTTATGAACATTGGGGGTGTAACATGTAATTTCCATTTTCATGTGGGTGAATGGGTTACTTGGTAGGGCTTTTGGCTGTGGAGGCTGACCATAACGCACATGATTGGGGATTGTGAGGACCTGGTGGAGGGTGCCACTGGATGCTGGGGGGTGGGGGTGGTGGGAGACATGAGTGGGGGCCTGGTGGAGGGTGCCCCTGCACTGCTGGGGGGTGGGGGTGGTGGGAGACATGGGTGGGGGCCTGGTGGAGGGTGCCCCTGGATGCTGGGGGTGGGGGTGATAGGGGACATGGGTGAGGGCCTGGTGGACGGTGCCCCTGCACTGCTGGGGGGTGGGGGTGGTGGGAGACATGAGTGGGGGCCTGGTGGAGGCTGCCCCTGGTGGCTGGGGGGTGGGGGTGGTGGGAGACATGGGTGGGGGCCTGGTGGAGGGTGCCCCTGGATGCTGGGGGGTGGGGGTGATAGGGGACATGGGTGGGGCCTGGTGGAGGGTGCCCCTGCACTGCTGGGGGTGGGGGTGGTGGGAGACATGAGTGGGGGCCTGGTGGAGGCTGCCCCTGGTGGCTGGGGGGTGGGGGTGGTGGGAGACATGGGTGGGGGCCTGGTGGAGGGTGCCCCTGGCTGCTGGGGGGTGGGGGTGATAGGGGACATGGGTGGGGGCCTGGTGGAGGGTGCCCCTGCACTGCTGGGGGATGGGGGTGGTGGGAGACATGAGTGGGGGCCTGGTGGAGGCTGCCCCTGGTGGCTGGGGGGTGGGGGTAGTGGGAGACATGAGTGGGGGCCTGGTGTAGGCTGCCCCTGGTGGCTGGGGGGTGGGGGTGGTGGGAGACATGAGTGGGGGCCTGGTGGGGGCTGCCCATGGTGGCTGGGGGGGTGGGGGTGGTGGGAGACATGGGTGGGGGCCTGGTGGAGGGTGCCCCACACTGCCGGGGGGTGGGGGTGGTGGGAGACATGAGTGGGGGCCTGGTGGGGGATGCCCATGGTGGCTGGGGGGTGGGGGTGGTGGGAGACATGGGTGGGGGCCTGGTGGAGGCTGCCCCTGCACTGCTGGGGAGTGGGGGTGATAGGGGACATGGGTGGGGGCCTGGTGGAGGGTGCCCCTGCACTGCTGGGGGGTGGGGGTGGTGGGAGACATGAGTGGGGGCCTGGTGGAGGCTGCCCCTGGTGGCTGGGGGGTGGGGGTGGTGGGAGACATGGGTGGGGGCCTGGTGGAGGGTGCCCCTGGATGTTGGGGGGTGGGGGTGGTGGGAGACATGGGTGGGGGCCTGGTCGAGGCTGCCCCTGCACTGCTGGGGGGTGGGGGTGGTGGGAGACATGAGTGGGGGCCTAGTGTAGGCTGCCCCTGGTGGCTGGGGGGTGGGGGTGGTGGGAGACATGAGTGGGGGCCTGGTGTAGGCTGCCCCTGGTGGCTGGGGGGTGGGGGTGGTGGGAGACATGAGTGGGGGCCTGGTGGAGGGTGCCCCTGCACTGCTGGGGGGTGGGGGTGATAGGGGACATGGGTGGGGGCCTGGTGGAGGGTGCCCCTGCACTGGCAGGGGGTGGGGGTGGTGGGAGACATGAGTGGGGGCCTGGTGGAGGCTGCCCCTGGTGGCTGGGGGGTGGGGGTGGTGGGAGACATGAGTGGGGGCCTGGTGGAGGGTGCCCCTGCACTGCTGGGGGGTGGGGGTGATAGGGGACATGAGTGGCGGCCTGGTGGAGGGTGCCCCTGCACTGCTGGGGGGTGGGGGTGGTGGGAGACATGAGTGGGGGCCTGGTGTAGGCTGCCCCTGGTGGCTGGGGGGTGGGGGTGGTGGGAGACACGAGTGGGGGCCTGGTGGAGGGTGCCCCTGCACTGCTGGGGGGTGGGGGTGATAGGGGACATGGGTGGGGGCCTGGTGGAGGGTGCCCCTGCACTTCTGGGGGGTGGGGGTGGTGGGAGACAATGGTGGGGGCCTGGTGGAGGCTGCCCCTGGTGGCTGGGGGTGGGGGTGATGGGAGACATGAGTGGGGGCCTGGTGGAGGGTGCCCCTGCACTGCTGGGGGGCGGGCGGGGGTGGGAGACATGGGTAAGGGCCTGGTGGAGGCTGCCCCTGGTGGCTGGGGAGTGGGGGTGGTGGGAGACATGAGTGGGGGCCTGGTGGAGGGTACCCCTGCACTGCTGGGGGGTGGGGGTGGTGGGAGACATGAGTGGTGGCCTGGTGGAGGCTGCCCCTGGTGGCTGGGGGGTGGGGGTGGTGGGAGACATGGGTGGGGGCCTGGTGGAGGGTGCCCCTGGATGCTGGGGGGTGGGGGTGATAGGGGACATGGGTGGGGGCCTGGTGGAGGGTGCCCCTGCACTGCTGGGGGTGGGGGTGGTGGGAGACATGAGTGGGGGCCTGGTGGAGGCTGCCCCTGGTGGCTGGGGGGTGGGGGTGGTGGGAGACATGGGTGGGGGCCTGGTGGAGGGTGCCCCTGGATGCTGGGGGTGGGGGTGATAGGGGACATGGGTGGGGGCCTGGTGGAGGGTGCCCCTGCACTGCTGGGGGGTGGGGGTGGTGGGAGACATGAGTGGGGGCCTGGTGGAGGCTGCCCCTGGCGGCTGGGGGGTGGGGGTGGTGGGAGACATGGGTGGGGGCCTGGTGGAGGGTGCCCCTGAATGCTGGGGGGTGGGGGTGGTGGGAGACATGGGTGGGGGCCTGGTGGAGGGTGCCCCTGGATGCTGGGGGGTGGGGGTGGTGGGAGACATGAGTGGGGGCCTGGTGGAGGGTGCCCCTGCACTGCTGGGGGGTGGGGGTGGTGGGAGACATGAGTGGGGGCCTGGTGGAGGCTGCCCCTGGTGGTTGGGGGGTGGGGGTGGTGGGAGACATGGGTGGGGGCCTGGTGGAGGGTGCCCCTGGATGCTGGGGGGTGGGGGTGATAGGGTACATGGGTGGGGGCCTGGTGGAGGGTGCCCCTGCACTGCTGGGGGGTGGGGGTGGTGGGAGACATGAGTGGGGGCCTGGTGGAGGCTGCCCCTGGTGGCTGGGGGGTGGGGGTGGTGGGAGACATGGGTGGGGGCCTGGTGGAGGGTGCCCCTGGATGCTGGGGGGTGGAGGTGGTGGGAGACATGGGTGGGGGCCTGGTGGAGGCTGCCCCTGCACTGCTGGGGGTGGGGGTGGTGGGAGACATGAGTGGGGGCATGGTGTAGGCTGCCCCTGGTGGCTGGGGGGTGGGGGTGGTGGGAGACATGAGTGGGGGCCTGGTGTAGGCTGCCCCTGGTGGCTGGGGGGTGGGGGTGGTGGGAGACATGAGTGGGGGCCTGGTGGAGGGTGCCCCTGCACTGCTGGGGGGTGGGGGTGATAGGGGACATGGGTGGGGGCCTGGTGGAGGGTGCCCCTGCACTGCTGGGGGGTGGGGGTGGTGGGAGACATGAGTGGGGGCCTGGTGGAGGCTGCCCCTGGTGGCTGGGGGTGGGGGTGGTAGGAGACATGAGTGGGGGCCTGGTGGAGGGTGCCCCTGCACTGCTGGGGGGTGGGGGTGATAGGGGACATGAGTGGGGGCCTGGTGGAGGGTGCCCCTGTACTGCTGGGGGGTGGGGGTGGTGGGAGACATGAGTGGTGGCCTGGTGTAGGCTGCCCCTGGTGGCTGGGGGTGGGGGTGGTGGGAGACATGAGTGGGGGCCTGGTGGAGGGTGCCCCTGCACTGCTGGGGGATGGGGGTGGTGGGAGACATGAGTGGGGGCCTGGTGGAGGCTGCCCCTGGTGGCTGGGGGGTGGGGTGGTGGGAGACATGAGTGGGGGCCTGGTGGAGGGTGCCCCTGCACTGCTGGGGGGCGGGGGTTTTGGGAGACATGGGTGGGGGCCTGGTGGAGGCTGCCCCTGGTGGCTGGCGGGTGGGGGTGGTGGGAGACATGAGTGGGGGCCTGGTGGAGGGTGCCCCTGGATGCTGGGGGGTGGGGATGGTGGGAGACATGAGTGGGGGCCTGGTGGAGGGTGCCCCTGCACTGCTGGGGGGTGGGGGTGATAGGGGACATGGGTGGGGGCCTGGTGGAGGGTGCCCCTGCACTGCTGGGGGGTGGGGGTGGTGGGAGACATGAGTGGTGGCCTGGTGTAGGCTGCCCATGGTGGCTGGGGGTGGGGGTGGTGGGAGACATGAGTGGGGGCCTGGTGGAGGGTGCCCCTGCACTGCTGGGGGGTGGGGGTGGTGGGAGACATGAGTGGGGGCCTGGTGGAGGCTGCCCCTGGTGGCTGGGGGGTGGGGTGGTGGGAGACATGAGTGGGGGCCTGGTGGAGGGTGCCCCTGCACTGCTGGGGGGCGGGGGTTTTGGGAGACATGGGTGGGGGCCTGGTGGAGGCTGCCCCTGGTGGCTGGCGGGTGGGGGTGGTGGGAGACATGAGTGGGGGCCTGGTGGAGGGTGCCCCTGGATGCTGGGGGGTGGGGATGGTGGGAGACATGAGTGGGGGCCTGGTGGAGGGTGCCCCTGCACTGCTGGGGGGTGGGGGTGATAGGGGACATGGGTGGGGGCCTGGTGGAGGGTGCCCCTGCACTGCTGGGGGGTGGGGGTGGTGGGAGACATGAGTGGGGGCCTGGTGGAGGGTGCCCATGGTGGCTGGGGGGTGGGGGTGGGTGGGAGACATGAGTGGGGGCCTGGTGGGGGCTGCCCATGGTGGCTGGGGGGGTGGGGGTGGTGGGAGACATGGGTGGGGGCCTGGTGGAGGGTGGCCCACACTGCCGGGGGGGTGGGGGTGGTGGGAGACATGAGTGGGGGCCTGGTGGGGGATGCCCATGGTGGCTGGGGGGTGGGGGTGGTGGGAGACATGGGTGGGGGCCTGGTGGAGGCTGCCCCTGCACTGCTGGGGGGTGGGGGTGGTGGGAGACATGGGTGGGACCTGCTGGCAGGTGCCCCACAGTGCTGGGGGTGGCGGTGCTGGGGAACATGAGTTGGACATGGGTGGGGGCCTGCTGGCAGGTGCCCCACAGTGCTGGGGGGTGGGGGTGGTGGGGAACATGAGTTGGACATGGGTGGGGGCCTGCTGGCAGGTGCCCCACAGTGCTGGGGCGTGGGGATGCTGGGAGACATGGGTGGGGGCCTGTTGGTTGGTGCCCCTGGTGGCTGGGGGTTGGGGGTGGTGAGAGACATGGGTGGGGGCCTGGTGGAGGCTGCCCCTGGTGACTGGGGGGGTGGGGGTGGTGGGAGACATGGGTGGGGGCCTGCTGGAGGCTGCCTCTGCACTGCTGGGGGGTGGGGGTGCAGGGGGACATGAGTGGAGGCCTGGTGGAGGCTGCCCCTGGTGGCTGGGGGTTGGTGGTGGTGTTAGACATGAGTGGGGGCCTGGTGGAGGCTGCCCCTGCACTGCTGGGGGGTGGGGGTGCAGGGGGACATGAGTGGGGGCCTGGTGGAGGCTGCCCCTGGTGGCTGGGGGGTGGGGGTGGTGGTAGACATGGGTGGGGGCCTGGTGGAGGCTGCCCCTGCACTGCTGGGTGGTGGGGGTGGTGGGAGACATGCATTGTTGATCAGTAGTGCAAGGTGACATGTGGGTTGGCTGGGGGGCATGGCCATGGTGGATGGGCTGCCTGCGGGACATGAGCAGGGGTGCAGGGTAGTCCCCCGTGGTGTGGGCTGCCTGCAGGGGCCGTGGAGGTTGTGGAGCGAACACCTGGGAGGACCCACACGGCCAATTCACGTGTAGTACTCCCCAGAACCCCTGAAATACACATACCCTGCTGAAATCGCGTGTGGAGCTTCCCGCGCACCCCTGGAATACACGTACCCTGCTGAAATCGCGTGTGGAACTTCCCGCGCACCCATGGAATACACGTACCCTGCTCGCACTGGGCCAATCGCGTGTGGAACTTCCCGCGCACCCCTGAAATACACGTACCCTGATGAAATCACGTGTGGAACTTCCCGCGCACCCCTGAAATACACGTACCCTGCTTGCACGGGGCGAATCGCATGTGGAACTTCCCGCGCACCCCTGAAATACACGTACCCTGATGGAATCGCGTGTGGAACTTCCCGCGCACCCCTGAAATACAAGTACCCTGCTGAAATCGCGTGTGGATCTTCGCGCGCACCCCTGGAATACACGTACCCTGCTCACACGGGGCCAATCGCGTGTGGAACTTCCCGCGCACCCCTGTAATACACGTACCCTGATGGAATCGCGTGTGGAACTTCCCGCGCACCCCTGGAATACAGGTACCCTGCTCGCACTGGGCCAATCGCGTGTGAAACTTCCTGCGCACCCCTGAAATACACGTATCCTGCTGAAATCGCGTGTGGAACTTCCCGCGCACACCTGAAATACACGTACCCTGCTTGCATGGGGCCAATCGCGTGTGGAACTTCCCGCGCACCCCTGAAATACACGAACCCTGATGGAATCGCGTGTGGAACTTCCCGCGCAACCCTGAAATACACGTACCCTGCTGAAATCGCGTGTGGTACTTCCCGCGCACCCCTGGAATACACGTACCCTGCTCGCACGGGGCCAATCGCGTGTGGAACTTCCCGCGCACCCCTGAAATACACGTACCCTGCTGAAATCGCGTGTGGAACTTCCCGCGCACCCCTGTAATACACGTACCCTGCTGATTTTGGTGTGGAACTTCACGCGCACCCCTGATGCACACGTACACAGGACAATCGCGTGTGGAACTTCCCGCGAACCACTGAAATACACGTTCCCCGCTTGGCGTTTGCTGTTTGCCAGCCCGGTGAACTGGTCCAGGGTTAGTGCAGCCCTTTGTGATTATTTGGGGATTTTGAAGGCTTTTCCTTGCGCGAGGGCGTTCTTAGGGGCGTTACTGGCGCTGCTGCAGGGTCGCTGCGATACTCTCCGCCACGGCTGGTTTGGGAGCCTAAAATCCATGAATACGCTGTGCGCGGAAATCGGTTTTAGCGCACGTGCCTGGCGCAGTCAATCGCACGCGGACACTCTGCGCCAGCCGCTTGCGACACTTTTCTGCGAAATTCTATGAATTACCCTGTTTATTTATAAGCTTGTTTATATTTCTTCACTTCTTGGGATTTGAATAATGAGTTAATTTTTCAAAGAGCTCTGTTCTTAATGCTCTTTTCTGGTACTGAATGGGACTGAATGGCCCTATATATTTTTTTATTTTTGTATTTATTAAATGTGTTACAGCCACACATTTGACTTTTCACATAATACTAAAACATTTACACATCCTGGATCATAATATTTACAAATACAATAGAATTAAAAGTACCTCTTCCACCCAGTCCTCAGGAAAAGTCTTTACATAATTCCAATGTTTTTAACAATTTGATCAGTTCCATTTTCAAGAATGTTTTGTGGCCTGAGGACAGTCTTTTACCAAAATTCATACTCTGTAATCAACTGAGGTCACCCTATCAAAGACATGACTTCTTCTACCCCATGTCTTACCAGGTTTGCTTATCAGGTCCAAAAATTGAACCTACACACAAGAGGTTATTCAACATGCAATTTTGTTTAAGGGATCTTTCCTTCACGCTGTTAAACCTTTGTACCGGGCCACCATTCCAGCGTGTCCTATTGCCACTTTTAATTACCCAAATTAGTGGACGCTTTGAATTGGCAGACATCCGCAGACTTATACCCTAGACTAACAGGAGTATCACATGATCACGGTCCTCCAAGAGAGCAATTTCCAAATTCACACACCTTTGAAAAATGTTCTCGGAGGCATAAATGTAATCAAACAAGGCTCTACTTTCCCCATGTCTCCATGTAGGATTTTCCAGGATATCACCCATAATACATCCGTTACGTTTGTTGCAAATCCCAAGTACTCATGCGATTACCCATGCTCTACCTTGGGACTTTCCAGAGGTTTTAATCGCTGGGATGGAGCCGTGGCGCACTAGTGTTTCAAAGCAATCAGCCTTTAAATCCCCACATATCAACATGCTCCATGCTTTAAATTTCAGCCATATCATCTATACATTAATTAACTAATTAATTTAGCATTTATGTAGCATTACGAACCCTCAGGTGTCTGAGCCCTGCTTATTATTACCCACAGTGTGTGCCTCGGAAAAGATGAAAGACTGGGTTTGGCACTGCTGGGATTCAAACCTGCGTCAGCAGGCTCTGCACAGATGTCAAACCAAGCTCTCGCTGTGCTATCGGAAGAACGGCATTTGGCTTGTGTTATCCCTATAGACGTCCAACAAACATTCACTAAAATAGTCAATCAGGATAACTTGGCCGATCCCATGAAACTTCAACCGCCTGAATATATGAGTTGGGACAACTCGAAGGCGTTCCAAGAAGACCCATTCCATTTAGCATACCAATCAGTAATCAGCCCCCCACTCCCTCCAGTACGACCCTTAAGGCCTTTAATCGTAATGGGTAATGTGAAGATGGATTGGTAAGATTCTGGGGCAATGTAAAAGTGGCATAAGGAAAAGCTCTGTGGTAAAATGAAAGTTGTATGGGTTAATGTGACCGTACATGAGACCATTTTATGATAAGATGCAAAGATGTTATGGGCTAATTCTAGCTCTAAATTGGTACGCACTGTCGAAACTGGCATTACAACATTCAGGGCCATTTCAAAGTGGAATGGTCCTTTTCTTGTGGAACGTATACAGTAGCATGATGACAATATGCTGAACGGTGCATACATGGCATGTCTTAGTTCGAAATTGGCATGGGGATTTTTCTGGGGGAAATATACAACTTGCATCAGCTTTTCCTGGGGACACTATAAAATTGGAATAGCGATTTCCTGAAAGCAACATAGAAAATAGCATGGCTGCGTGACCAACTAAGGCAAGCCTGGTATGGTTAGATTGTGATGACAATTCTCTAGTGGCAGTGCTAAAGTTACAAGGGCATTTTTTGGGAGCTTTGCAAAAAAGTAAAATTAAAATGTGCTTAATTAGGGCAACACTGCAATACCACTTTTGAGACTGTTATCAGTATGTGTTGAGGTAATGTTAAATTGGCAAGGGGATTTCCTATGGGCGATTTGGAAGATAACTGCAAATATTGGCATTGTGAAAGCTCGCATGATAATATCCATAACTGGGGCAAAACTGGCATAAAATCATTACAAACAGCATGACAATGTTCTAAGTGGAGTGCACTGTGAAACTTGTATAGTCATTTCCAGGGGAAAAGTGACAACACTGGCATGGCACAGTTGAAACTCACACGCTTGTTTGCTGGGGCACTCCACAACTGGAACATATACTTTCTGGAGCAACGAGAAAGTGGCATAATCTGGGGGAATGAAGAAACCAAAAGGGCATTGTGTTTATCTGTAGCAAAAAGGAGAACATCTCTGTTGATACTGACCTGACAATATTTCTATAACTGGGGCAATCTGAAGCCTGTGCTGGCAATGTGAAAATTGTCATGCCAATGATTTCACTAAGTGGCTGAACACTGAGCTGAACATGATAATGTGCTGCTTGCATTCAGGTGAAGATCATTAATCCGTCCCGTGAGGATAGCTCAATGGCAACGTGCTCGCCTTGGAAGCAAGACGACACGAAGCAATACACGTTTGATTCCCGGGTCCACGCTTAGAAACCTCTGCGTATTTAAGCATGTTATAAATATGCAATTAAGACAACAACAAAAACTAATTCTGTAACAGCGCCTTGATGCCCCAGGGCTGTGTGAGCGCTTTAAAAATGCAAATAAATAAATGACCAAGCACTAACAGTACCCTCCAATGACATCAACCACCAGATGCTTACCTACTATCGTACCCTCCAATGGAAAGCAGATGATGTCCACTGCAACTATCACAATCTGTCGACTGCCAACTAAAGATTCAATCAGCTGAAAGACTTCTCCACTTTAACAGGATATCCAAATAATGTAACAAGCATACCTGCATTCATCAGCATACCCCGACCTCACAGGAGTGACATGTGATGAATTCTCACCTAGCAAGGGTGGGAAAGCCCTAGATTTTTTTTGAATAATAGAAAATTATGCTGATAATTCCTTCACTGAAAAGGGAACCTGCTAATTGTGTTCCCCTTTCATAAGCTCCATGCCAAAAGCATAGTGGGTATGGTTCCTTCTGCATCAGTATCCTGATGTGTAGGAACACCTGCTCTACCACTGGCAGAGAACAGGTTCAGAGGTCACAGGTCCTATCTTGACAGCTGCAGTGGCATCCATGTCTCCGCAGCTCAGGGGCTGAATTTGCAATACGCACCCCGTTCCAAAAACTGCATCGCTCTGAAGATACTGTCCTGGTGGCATGCTAAACTGTAGAAATAAGACATACCTGAGTTAGGGTACGGTGGCCAGCATCTCTCTGGGTTGTCTCAGCAACAATTGATATACCACATGTGTCAGCCCTGTGGGCCCAGTTCAGCTGTAGAAGGGTTATGTGTATTTCCCCAGACAGGCTGGACCCTGCCCTATTGGCAGCAATGTAGTCTGGTGAGTTGCCTCTCTTTGTTCTAAGGGCAGGTAACACCCTTCTCCACAGGGCCCTATCCTGGGAACAGGAATCAAAGGGCATGCCTATTCACAAAGAGCCAGGCCTCACACCAGGGTTGTTTGTTTGTTTGTTTGGGCATTTATATAGCGCTACGAACCCTCAGGTATCTGAGCGCTGCTTATTTCCCACAGTGTGTGGTGCTCATTTATCGACCTCGGTAGGATGAAAGGGTGAGTTGGCCCTGCTGGGATTCGAACCTGAGTCTGCACGATGTCAAAGCGAGCGCTCTACTTGCTGTGCTATCTGACCAGCTAGCAAGGGTGCTGCATTTCTAAAGGCCTTTGTTCTTAGAGAGAAGCGAAGGGGATGGAGTTACAGTAGTCCGGGGAAATCTCTTCAAGGGAAGGAAACTTCCACCAATTTGAATCTATCTTCTTCTCTTTCTCTTTTCAATCCCCTCCACTACCTCTGGAGCAATGTAATTTGGGTGTGACATCAGAAGGGGTGTTTCCACTCATTTCAGGGGCAGGGATTGGATCCGTGAAGCAGGCTATCTTTAGTCCAATCACATGGGGAGTTTTGCCTACAAAAGGAGGGGTATCCCACCACTTCTGAGAATCATCTTGAAGCATCTTTGGATCATCACTTGAGAAGATTAAATTGGGCCCTGGTGGGAGAGCAGTCCATTTCAAAGTCCGAAACTTGTGAGGCGAAGGCAGGTGTTCCAAGGCAGAGGAGAGCTCTGTCCTCTAACTATCCACAGGGACCAGTGGGGCTGATCTACTACTGTAACAGGACCTGCCACTCTGCAACCACAGTGGTACCCAGGACCTCACCATGTTGGAGGACCCCTGCATTTGTGTGCCAGCCTCCCATGTGTTTGGGAGCACAAGGACCCATCCTGTCCGTGAGTACCTGCGAGGGGACTCGTAGCAACCTAAGACCACATCTCAGCCAGCCAGAGAAGTACCCAAGACCTCACTGTGTTTAAGGACCCCTGCAGTTGTGTGCCAGCCTCCCCATGCTTGGGAGCATGAGAAAAGGACTCATCTTGTCCCTGAGCCCCTGGATTGAGGTTCACTGAACCCTGGTAGCCAATGCATCCAGGATCCTAGTGTTTTTTGCTGTTGAACTGATTGGAGCGTGTTTCAAGAACTGTTCAACACATTTCAACAAGCAGGACCCCCTGTTGCTGCCTTTTGCTCTCTACTGATCTTTTCACAGCACCAAGAAGTCTGGTTTGGCTGAACCACCAAGAACTGCAAAGACTGTACTATTGACTTCTAACTGCCCTCTTGATCCACGTTCGGGCCCCAGGGACTGATTTTTGGTCACTTTAAATTTAAACCCATTTTGCTCACAAACACATATCTTTTTTCAAGAACATTGTTGCTTTGGCTTGCTTTTCATCCCTGATTCTTTACCCAGAGTTCTGCATTTACTATCTTTGCTTATTCTGTGTTCTTTCCTTAGGGGTGGGTTTGTTGTAGTGTGTTTCTAGTTAGTTATTATTGTACATGGTGTGTTTAATGAAAGTGTACATATTGTTAAAGCACTTGGATCAGACATTCCTGTAATTTGGACTGTGATACTTTGCTGATTGGGTTTATATTGGACCACAGTCACACCCCTCTTAAGAGCAAAGCCTTCCCTCAGCACATGTTGCCACAAAAGGTGCAGGAGGTACACCTTTTTACTGTGCCTGTTTAACCTCTATGATTGTGTTGGCTCTAGGTTTGTACAAGTGTAAGGACTGAGTGGGTGTTTTAGCATCCACTCACGCATTGTACTCCTGAAGGGCAGAAGTCAATTTGTCACACCACCCAACTGGGGCCAGCACTCAAAAAGAAGCAGCTTCCTGCCCACCATGAGTAGATCTCACATGTCAAGCCTAATAGAAAAGTCATTTGTATTCTCTGTCTCCATATCATCATGCCTCTGTCTCCTCACTCCACCTTTAACCAAGCAAAGCCAACACTCCAACATCCTGTTTTGCATTTTCTAGCCCCAAGACCAGCTGTTTCAGGACAGGAATAATAAAGGCTGGGTTCCTTTAGAGATACCCTTTTGACACTGTGCCTCTAGTAGTGTGCCTACCCTTCAAACAAGTCCACCTTAACTAGAGCCATCCTCATGATCAGGTCAGCAGCAAAGAATATGAGTTTAAAAGAAGTGTTTCACAGTGTAACTAATATGTTATGGTATGTTATATAGACTTATAAAGCGCAGCATTCGCCCAAAGGCATCTTGGCGCTGGAGGGTAACATGAGTGAGGCATATGGAATTAAGAAAAGAAGAGTCTTTAAGGCGCGCCTGAAAGCCAGGTGGTTGGTAGCAGCATGAAGAGCCTAAGGAAGTTGGTTCCATGCTTTAGCTGCTTCCACCGAAAAGGCCGACCACCAATTCGGGCACGTTTATAGCGAGGAACCTGAAGTAGTAGCACAGTCTGTGAGCACAAGTAGCGAGCAGGGACATAGTGAATGAATTTCTCCTGCAGAGACTACGCTCACACCTTATAAAAGGCACGGTGAACCAGGCGCATGAATTTAAAAAGGATCCGCTGTTCGATAGGGAGCCAGTGCAGTTATTTCAGGAGTGGGGTCATATGAGAGCGCGCCAGAGGGCGCAATATTGCTCGAGCTGCTGCATTTTGTAGCATTTGGATACGGTTAAGTAGATAGTGTGGTTGGCCGAAGTACAGTGAGTTACAATAATCTACTGAACTAAGAAACAGCGATCCTAATCCTGGGGCACGAAGATGACCAGGGATGAAGGGAAGAACCTTCCTCAGAGTCCGCAGTTTGAAGTGGCCGGCTTTGCAAACTGCACCCACCTCCTCAGTCATCGTTAGTGAAGATGAAAACTTAACCCCCAAATTTCTCACCGTGGGAGAAGGTAAAGGGAACAGGCCAAGAGAGGTGAGCCAGAAGTCTGGGGTCCAGTAGTTGAGGGAGCTATTTGTCCCGACCACCAGGACCTCTGTTTTACTGCCATTGAGTTTGAGAGAGTTGGTTGCCATCTAGGCACCCAAGTGTTCAAGGCAGATCCTGAGCCGGGCCGCAGTGTCAGGAAGAGTGAGATCCAGACGTACCAAAATCTGTGTGTCATCTGCATATGAGTAGAACCAAAAACCATGAGATAGAATGAGAAGATGAAGAGGACGGATGTAGATATTGAAAAGAATAGGAGATAGGTCAGACACTTGCGGCACTCCACAAAACAGTATGACAGACTCTGAACAGAAAGGAGGCAGGAAAACAGATTGAGACCTGTCGGTCAAGAAATCTGCGAACCAGCTCAACACCTGGGCCCCCAAGCCAGCGCCCGACAGACGGGATATCAGTGTAGAATGATCAACCATGTGTAGTGGAAACTTACTAACTTTTAATCCAGTTTTAATGGTTTTCTTTTACACTTAGATCCCAATACAATATGTATTTCTATGAATATATTTAGCATTGTTGTAACATGCCACAGCAACTGAAGGATCTCTTCATAGTGGGCATACATCACACATTGCCATACTGATGAAGGTCTATACAACAAATCAGGGCAGAAAAATCTTGACATGTCCATTCAAAGCAAGGTTAATAAAGCCAATATTTTGTTTTTTGTTCAAATGCCCACTGTGTTTGGATAATTTGCATTGTTTGACATTCATTGTACAGCAGAGATTATGTTACACACTTACGCAATTTAGAAATGGGGGTACAAACTTTGTATGTAACTAGTGAACACCATATTAAAAAAAACTGTACAAGAAGGCAACAGTGCATCAACGTTTGATATGAGTAGTTGATCTCAGGACAGACCAGGCCACAATGTGGTATGTAAACATGGCTCGAACTCACAAGTCAAGCCTCCTAGAAAAGTCATTTGTATCCTCTGTCTCCATATCATCATGCCTGTGTCTCCACACCCGACCTTTAACCAAGCACAGCCAACATTCCAACCCCCTTTTGTGCATTGTCTAGCTCAAAGACCAGCTGTTTCAAGACAGGAATAATAAAGACTAGGGGCCTCATTACACGGAAGGCGGTGAGCCATGGCGCTATTAGCGCCATGGCTCATGCCGGTAAAATACCGGCACCGCCTTGGCGGAAAGGGGATTTACCGCCCCATTCCAAGGTTGGAGGGGCGGTAAATCCCCTTTCCGCCATTGCCCTTCCCCATTCCCATTTCTGCCCCATAGGGCTCTATGGAAATGGGGAAGGCGCTAATTACGCCACCGCAATTTTGCGGTGCCGTAATTAGCTCCGAGGTCCCTTAGCGGGTTGGATTTTAACGCCTGCAAGAAGCAGGCGTTAAATCCTCCAACCCGCAAAGGGACCTCGTAGTACGGCGGTAAGGGTTAACGGTCACCGTTGCCATTAACGGTGACCGTTAACCTTTACCGCCGTCCGTGTAATGAGGCCCTAGGTCCCTTTAGAGATAGCCTTTTGACACTGTGCCTCTCGTAGTACACCTGCCCTTCAAACAAGTCCACCTTAACTAGAACCACCCCCATGATCAGGTCAGCAGCAAAGAATATGAGTTTAAAAACAGTGTCGCTATTAACACTCTACACATTCTCACCATCACCATAATCCAATCGTCTGATTCCCCCAACTCTTGGGCCTGCACAATGTATCAACACTGTGGTGCTTTACACAACAGTGAACATGAGATAAGGAAAGGGGGGACATATTAAGCAACATACACTACCAATCTTTAACAAATGAGGCGCCATACATCTTAAGTAGTGTTTCACAGTGTAAATAATAAGTAGTCCAAAAATAAGAACTTTTAATCCAGATGTAATTTACTTTACTTTACTTTAATACACTTGTAATGTGCAGTCCATGGACCTGCGGGCACCAGGGCACGGACAAACATAAAGCGGACAATGTCCAAGACCGGTAGTGAACTAATCAGCCAAACGAACCAGGGGTAGAATCAAACAAATATTCATGTTTTCAGCTTTTTCTTGAATGGCTCTATAGATTTCTGACATCTAAGATCTAAAGGTAGATTGTTTCAGGCTTTGGGAGCTGCAATGTAAAAATCCCTTTTTTTGGCCTTGCTTGTCCTACATCTGGGAAGCATCAACTATTCCTGGTTGCTAGATCTAAGAGATCGCTTGTGAACTTTTTCGGCAATAAAATCTTGCAGATAGGAGGGCATTAAGACCTGTCTACATTTGAAGATAATAACTAAATGGCGGAAAATAACACAAGCTTCCACAGGGAGCCAGTGCAATGTTCGTCTAGCAGCCGAAACATGGTCTCGACTGGTTAGTCCCATGACCACCCTCACTGCCCCATTTTGGACTACCTGTAGTCTGTTGCCCTCTGTTTTGCTAAGCCTGACAAGGAGGCTGCAGCAATAGTCTATTTTAGACCCAACTATTGCTCTTGCAATTGTCTTTGCGTTGGTCTGTGTGATGAATGGTCTGAGATGCGCAAAGAGTTTGATGTAATAGACCGCCGCAGACACAAGGCTCCCGACAAGGGCCTTCATGCTAAGTTGTTGATCAAAAATAACACCCAAGGTTTTTACCTTCTTTTTGGGGAGTTATCTTAACATCTCCAAGTTGAACCTTTTTGTAGGAAGGATCAAGCTTAGCTAGCATAGAGTGAGTACCAATAATCAGCAGCTCAGTCTTGTCCCGGTTCAACGCCAGATTGTTCCACACCATCCAGTTCTCAATGGAGGCATACATTCTATTCAGCTCAGCTTCATCCTGTGCATGGGTCCCAACTATATCGATGACACACTGCATGTCATCTGCGTAGTTTGTGAGCACAACTCCTTATTGTGCCAGAAGGGCGAAAAAGGGTGCCATGAATATATCATACAAACAGGGAGAAATACATGCACCCTGCGGGACACCAAATTTAACAGAGACTGGTGGGGCTAATGCCTCCTCATGGAAAACTCTGCTCTCTCTGTTGTCAAGGAATGAGGCAATCCAGTAAGCAGCTTATGGAGAAAAATGTGCCACTTCCTCCAACCTGGCGACCAGAATTGAATGGTCAGCCTGTTCCAAGGCGGCCGACAAGTCAAGTAACATCAGTATGGATGATTTTCCCTGTCCACACGTTTCAGAAGCCTAGACTTCAGTTCCAGTAATGCACTCTCTGTTCCATATCCCTGTATAAAGCCTGATTGGCGACAATTAAGAATGGGATATTTATTCCAAGTGTTCTACAATCTCCCCATACGCAACACAATCCAGGATTTTCAACAAAAGTGGTGTGTTGGTAATGGGCCATTAGTTGAGCTGCACCTCAGTGGGTAAGCTGTTTTTTTTCAAAAATAGGGGTGACCCATGTCTTTTTTAAGTCCGCCGCTGCTAACCCTTATGTAAGGATGGCATTCACGAACTTGCAAACGGCTTTCAACAAGGTCGGTGGGCAGGTTTTAATAATCATGGCTGAGCCAGGATCGCCTTTGCATTTGGTGGCCTTGAGCTTTTCCACAACAATGGACAGCTCAGCAACCGTAATAGAAACAAAGTTACATTGGGGAATAGCAGGCCATCTTTCGAAAATCTCCTTCCTAACCTCACTGGAGGCTTTGAGACAATCTTCTTTTTTACAAACTATATCTGCTCCAATGCCATTCAACTTGTTTTGCATGGCTTCCTGGATTTCCTGACACCAGGCCGCATCCTTGACCAGCTGGCTAACGAGGGAGCTGGTGATTTCTAGTTTCTTTAATATCTTAAAAAGCTCTTTAACTTCAGATTGTGCATTTAGGATTCTGGAGTTTGAGGAGTTTTTCTTAGTGTCAAAAACCACCAATTTATATAGCTTGGCAGCTCCGTTATAGGCTCCCAAGGCTCCTGGAGATGGGTAAGATTTCCACAGGTAGAACAATTTGAGGGTGGAGGATTTACGTTTTTTCAACTCTTGTGAAAACCAAGCTTTATTTTTTATCTCTTCCTTAACTTTTCTAAATTTGAGCGGTGCTAGGGAGTTTGTAATGTTATCCAAAATGGATAAGAGGGATTTAGACATCACCAGGAATTTGGTGCAGGAAAAATTAATTGTAGGGCACAACAGGGGTTCAATTCTTTCCCTTGTAAGCAACTTCAAGTTTCTTCCCATGGATCCTTGCATCTTCCTGCCTTTCAGTTTCATTGGAAAGTCAGCCTGAAGAGTACATTTACAAAAGCATTATCTCACCATGGACAAGGTGATACCTGGAAGTCCCTAGTTATGACCTTAAGTGTGGAGACCCAATCTAAGGTATGCCTAGACAATGGGTTGGCATACAAATACTTTGCTCGAAACTCAAGTCGGCTAGGGTCAACTCCAAGTGAATGAATTCCATCGAATGTTTTCCAATTAAATTTTTACCATCGAATGTATGTTTGTGTGGGTTTAAGGGTTAATTTTGTTGGGGTTGGTTTGTAATGGTAAAAAACGGGTTTTGGGGGGTGACCCCCAAAAATAAAATTACAAAAGATGCATTCGATGTTAAAAACTTCGATGGAAAACTTTCGATGCATTTTCTTTTCGTTACAAACTTTTCGATGAAAAGACCATAAACCTTTGTGAACTAGCACCTCTGGTAACCAGCATCATAATTGTGATGGTCTGTTCCTTTGCCTCAGATGAAGGTTTCTGTGTAACAACTGTAGACTATAATCATTGTACAATTATTTTTAAAATGTTTGTTCCGATTTGGCCTTTTGCTTTACCCCCCTGTTGACTGATTTACAGTAGAAGCTGCAGGTAGGCAGAGATTAATTAGTTTGGAAATTGTAAAATTAGCACCTGACCTCAGCAGTGCTGTGATTCATTATCGAGCCTTAAATAGTCGTGTGGTTACTACCTCCATTTCTTAGCTAATTATCGTCCTCATTAAATATATCCAGAGCGCGGATGTATGGTTCCTGAAGTGACCCATAAGCAGGAATTCCTCCCTATCGGACGTTAAGAGGTAGTAGTGATGACATTGATTTCCTCTTTTTAAGGTAATGAAGAATTTGTACAAATGCTTATTGTCTACAAGCAAAGGCCTGTCTTTTTGCTTCCTTCTGTTTTATTCACCTGAGCGTTTGTTTTTAGGGTTCACTCCAGCATTGGTGTCTCACAGGACTTCTCAGTTGCCTATCATGACATGGAGTGTCTCATTGCAGGAAACGACTTTGCCCTTCATCATAACCCCTGCTGATTTCCAGTCTGATACTGCACTGGTCACCTGGCTACCCTCTGATTTCGGGCCCAGGTCCCTACCCGGCCAGTTGCACACCCACACTGCCTCCTGGCAACCCTTGCACTTGGGTCTGTATCTGTAACCCTACAGTCCCCCTACCTGCATTTATGGGCACCTGCTGTCTGCACTTACCCTTGCACCTGCCACCCGCTGGCCACACTTCTTGTTATTGTTCTGATCCCATGTACAGTACTGACCACAAACCTCTCCCCTGGCACTTTTCCCCTCCCCCTCCACTGCACTTGCGCGATCTCAATATCACTTGGACTAGTAGGATCGTTGTCTCTGTACTCCCTCTTTTTCCCTCCCTTACCTCATCGCACCTTGAAACTCGTGTTTATAGGCGTGTTACAAATGCCATATCATATCATATTATATCATGTAATGCAAAACATTTCGTTCTGCACTTATATCGTAGCACAGAGGTCTGTAAGAGCAGGCATGTCAAATGTTTTGGATTACAACTCCCACCAGTTCTAATCAGCATACTGTAGTCAAAGTTGATGGCTCATGGAAGTTGTAGTTTGAAAGATCTGGCGCGCCGCTGGTGATAGGCACCTGTCATAACCTAAGCACTTATCTTGTGTATGGTGGCCTGTGTGTCAATTGTGTTATTACAGCTAGCTCAAAATATCCTTTTTCTGAATGTTATTTGGATGTAAGTCCTTGGCATATTCCCTCTTTAAGAATCCACCATCCAAGAAAGGGCAGTTTCAATCTATTATTCTCGTAGTATCCCAACCTTGGTTGCAGCAGCATAGACCTCATGGTTGCTTTCCTTCAGGGATTTGGTCCTGCTCCCTAATCCTGCCTGCAGTCTTCCTGGGATTCCCTCATCTCGACAAAATACCTAGAGGACTATGTTGAGACTTCTAATATTTCAAAGAAACCGTTCACGAATTTGGGATGGGCGAATATGTCTTTTTGTAAACCTTTTCTTATTCTTTTAATGTGGGCGGTTACTTTATGCAATCCAATTCCACTCTGACTTTCGACTGGGCAGATATATTTAACGTCCAACGGGGCAGACATTAAGTACTATTCAGTTTGGCCTACAATAGAGATGTGATGTACGAAGAGCAGAGGTGGGGTGTCCTAACATGTATTCTGAGAGTGATCAGGGGAATAGTGGTGCAGGTGAGTGAAGTACTATGGTGTTCCCTGGGAGTAGAGCTTGGGTGAGGGCTCTCAATGAGTTAGATGGTTCCTGGAGCTGGATAGTAGCGGATTAACCAGTAGATCATCTTTGTGTGTAGCTTTGGCCGCCACCTAAAAAGAACCAAACTTCCCTCAGCATCCATATGACACCACTCACCCACACCAGAGATCTGCATCACCATACACATGCTGACGTCAGAACCCAAGACCAGGGAGAAGACTGCTCAAATGTAGAGCGCCACTGACACTATCCTTGTCAACCATACTCTCCAATAATTGTATACATCCTGTCAAAAGTAGCACCTTGACACTTTCTGATTTACGTACATGCACTAACAGTACTTCGTTCCCCCTTGGGGTTCCTCTTAGAAAGATGCGGCCCAAGCAGCCATTGACAATTGCTTACAAGATGTGGTGGACACTTGTGTATAGGCACGTTATAAATGCCATATCATATCATACCATGGACTGATGAACTCATCTTGAAATGAATAACAGCAAACATCAGGGCATATACACAGGGCGTCCTCCATCATGCACTCACAGTTTTACCAAGTCGAAGCCACGGCATTCAAAATCCTATTTCCTAACAAAAATGATCAATTGTCATCTCCGAGTCTGTGTCAAATACAAACTCTTAAAAGGATGTGCATGGAGTAAAATGATCATACCGACCCATGCCTGTAATACTTAAACTCCAGTATAAGGCACGACCAGATTGACAATGAAATGACATGAGGTCGCCGCACTGGAATCGGATTTCCATCATTCAAATCATATCACCCCTGCATAGAACAGGCGTTATCCACTCTCACCAAGTGAAAAGTTTCATATGGAATTATTGCCGCACCCAATGTCTGTGTGATCGCAGAAGATGATTTTAGACTAGCAAGAAGATTAAAGAAAGCCCAAACTTACCTTTGCCACACTCAGCCCAAGACCGTGTTCTGTTGAGTTGCCATAGAAAAAGCAAAACACAAGAGGTGATGATTGGAAGGTTCAGAATTCATCCTAACCTTTGGCATCTGCTCTGGGAACCCTCCCCCCCCCACCTCCCAGACCATCATTCTTTAGCCTGGCAAGCCATTACAGAAAGGGCAACGAGCAGACGCAAACCAAGCGTGGTCCAGCCTCTCTGGAGCCCCATCATGCAGCACTGCATCAGGGCGTTGCAGATAAAACATCTTGCCAAGAACATGGAGGTCGATGATTCAAATTCATGTGATGGAATGAACCAGACCAATGGCCCTTTGTGCAATTTACGCCGACTTGCTAAATTAAGACTGGCTCCACTTGGTATGCTTTTGTTTGATGAGGCTAGTCCTTAGTGGCCAAGTGAACTATCCCGCTGCTCAAGGTTTCATCCATTTCTCGAACACAAATATCCAAGTCCATGCCTATATTTCACATTAGAGAACCCTCTGGAGTCATTGATGACTAATGAGCAGTCACTCATCACTGCAAACCGCAGCTGGGAACACGATGAGTGACACCGCGTCGTTAAACGCGTCCTTCGCATCCAACTATGTCCCTTTGACATTGACATTTCATCAACAGCAAAGGGTACTTTGATACACACCTTGAACGCACGTGCTGAGTGATCTATAAGTAATGGCAGATCATATACCGGCTAACATTAATAGGCCGACAATTAAGTTCTACTTTCAAAGGCAGATGCTTAAACCAATAATTGACATTTTCTTGATGTATAAATTATAAACGAGCCTAAATGTCAGAGAAAGAAATTATGAAAACGGCGAATTCTACATGTATGCACTACAGGGGAATGGTGGTGTTTAAGTAACCAAAATGAACATTGACTAGAATGATGTAAGGTTGAGAATAAGATGGCGCCCATTAATGTTAATCGGCTCATAAAAACCTTCTTGGATTCGCGAACCTCTCCCGTGATTTTACGCTGTGGGAGAAGTAGATTTGCGCTTGTCTCCTCAAAGTGTCATGGAAAGGCCACTCGGTGGATTTGAGGGCAATTGTGAGAGGGTGCATGTGAGGCAATTCTAACCAGATTGGCATTTGTATTTTTTTATTTGTGATAGCAAGACAGTGTCAACAACTACCTCTGTGCAAATGTATCTCTGTGTACGGATTGCTGGGCAGTCCCAATGCAGGGTGACTTAGATCCATGCCAAGTAGCAGCGGAAGAACCATAAACAGACAGTAGGGTGGAGGCCAATGACACAGAGAGAGGCCATCACCGGAAAGGCAGGGTCGAGCAAACAAGGATATGATTGACAGGAGGGACTATTTATATATGAGAAAGAGTGCCAAACTAGGGAGCAGAGCCCTATCCTGGCGAAAAGCAGTAGGCGGATGCTTTCAGTTCGAGCCAGCCAGCAACTTCATTAAGTTAGGCTTCTTTTTAGTTATTCCATGGAGCTTGCACTTGAGGGCATCCTGGTCAGATGGCAAACATTAATATAGCATGGGAGCAATCTGTAGGCTGGCTCTATGATACGCACGTCTGTTAACACGAGTGGTGAGATGTTCTTTTGTGCTCAGCTCCTTGCACGCTAGCAGCTAGAAAAGGAAGCTCATTTTCTTAGGAAAAGTTGACAAGCGAGCGTTTTCCAGCATGATTAAACGTAAGCTCGCCTCAAGTGTGCCCTGGCAGGAAAATCGGTATTTTGTCATTTGTAATTCGACGTGACGGAAAATGAAAAGTCAGCTCTCTCAGTGAAGTCCAATGCATTTGCAATTTGTGACCAAACTACAGGGTTCTGACGCGGGACTCATTTGACCTAGAATGGGTGTTTCTTTAATCGAGATCCATTGAGAGATTTTAATTCAAATTGTAACTGTGGATAAAGAGCATTTATGCACATGTGACCTCCACGACTCCTTGTCCGATCGATACATATATGGAAGAATTCAGCGGGGTAAAATAACACATAGCAGATAAAAGTTGCTCAACCTTTTGGGTTCTATATTATTGTACTCCATCAAGGGGTATGAAACTTTTGACTCTCCAGATGTGTTGGACGATGTCTTCCAGCATCCCTCAAGATTGAGTATGATGATTAGGGCTGCTGGGAGTTGTAGTCCGAAACATCTGGAGAGCCCAAGGTGGCAGACCCCTGCTCTATCCCTTTGTTGTACAGTGATCTGTTGCTTCACAGCTGGGTTTACACTACCAAAAGCCCATGCATACACATCCCTAACCTTCCATTGCATGTCAAACTACTTTTCTCCTCAGTCATTGCAAAGTATGATTCTGATCACAAACAAAAAGGAATCCACGGTAGGTTATACCCAAGATCTAAAATGGGAACGCTTGGAGGAACTTTAAAACTGGATCCAGGAATTCATGTCAGGGCAGAAAAGAACGGTGATGATGACGCTCAGTGAGAAATGCCTGATGCCTTCGATGGTAAACGCCAAGGCAGGAGCGTTATTAATAATACCAATAATAATAATACAAATAATAATGATCAACATAAAATACCTGTTGCCTTGGATGCTATATGCCAGGGCAAGAGCATTAATAATGATACACATACTATTGATGAATATGATAGTAATAATGATACTAATAACAATAATACGAATAATAATATTCTCAGCACAAATTAATGTTGTTTATTTTATATAGTGCTTGCTACCACGGAATCTATATTTCTCATTGATGTAAATGGCAGGTTGTTTTTTTTGACTACCTCATATCACTCAAACTGCAGGTATCTTCCCTATAATTCAGTCTAATAGACCGGAAGATTAACATAGCTCAGACCACAATTGAATCTCAAACTGAACGTTTTTCAAGCTTTACTGAAAGGATGGTACTGGATATTTTTAGCTATTTGTTTGTCACAATCTTCCATAGTCTCTGATTCATTTTATGGCCATGCAAGGCACTGCCAAGTCTCACTCATTCTCTAGAGGGCGTCTGCAATCTGTGTCAATTGTGTATCAACGGCTGCACCTGTCCTTACTCCCACTAAAGCCAGACAAGCTGCACACACAGAGCCAATTAAAGGCATTATTAGCCTATTAAAAAGAAAGATGCAGCCCTGCAGTGAAATCATTGGGCAGCGAGGGGGTGGAGTGCAGGTTACACGGGGGTAGAGGGTCTATATCCACCTCAGAGGTGTACAAGGCCATAGGGGGTGTATATGACCCCGATGGCGCCAGGCTGTGGGGCAATGGCAATAGCTCTTGTGTCCAAATTAGAGAAAACGACCAAAAAGTACCCATACGCCACAAAACACGGGTTCTCTAGACAGACATCATAACACTCTCATCATTGTTGAAAATCAGTGATCCTGTAGGTCGCTGTTCCGAGTCGCTTATCGCTTGATGTGCTTTGCACTCTGAAGTAAACTGCACTGAGAATGGGCACGTGTGGCTGGCTTACATCCCCCGGAGCGGACGTGGAGAGGAGGCGAGAGTTGGTGTGCTGCAGCATCGTGGGACCTTCTGTGTGCTCTCCCCACCTGTCGCCCAACCCGGGCGCGGTGCAGTGCGTTGAGGTATAAATATCTCAGGAACTGTGTGTTTTAGGGCCTTGAAACGTGATTGTCAAGGTCCTATGCAGACCTTGAGTTTTGTTCCTTATGCCGAGAAGCTTAAAATTAGCTTTGTCCGGCCCTTCTATGACCACATTGATGTTTCACCGATTTGAGGCAATTGTCTCATGTGTGAAGGGGCTGAAATTCAGGGAAAAGGGTGGGGTGTCCAATGTCCGTAGGGTTTTAACAGGTAACTTTGCAAAATGTGGTGCAGATTGGTGGAAAGGTATACAATTATATAAGGAACAAACTAACACATGTTCTGCTTTATATATAGAGAGAAGATAGAGATAGTTCCTTGAAGATGATGCTAAAGGTCCTTATTGCTGCCTGTTATTACTTTGTTTACCTAGAGTTAGACATAAAGCCAACCATCTTTTTAATACCACTGGAACCCCTGCCCCACTCAGTTGGCACTTGGGCAAATGCTGTTGCCCCCCTGCTTAGCAGGCACTTGAAAGACAGCTTGTCACCTGACAGGGTTTGCAAGATCCCCTGGCTAAATTATATAAAACCCTGCCTGGATAGGATTGGTTTGGAAAGGCTTTGGGTAAACCCCTACATTGGGCTGATATTACAATGATTACAGATGTCTTTCTGCCTTACAAAATCTCACCTCACCTGGACTCCCCTATAAACGTTTCATTGGAGTGTTATGTCTGGGAAATTCAAAATGGGTCTGTACTAGTTGAAGGCTGGTGACGCATCCATCTGGGAACGACCCCCTCTTAATAAATGAAGGCTTACTGTGCTTTCCGTAGCGAGCTAACCTCAAGATGAAATGGAGGTGCAGGTGTTTATTATTTTGGTGGCATTTCACAGGAAACAGCTGAGCACTTTCCTTCACTTTCCCCATGGTATATAATATGGCTGCAAGAAAACATAGCTTTTGACAGTTGCGACTATAATACAGGCAACTCGAACAGCATGTAGCGCTCTTGTTATTATTACACATGGAAACTGAGAAGGTGGATTACGCTTTCTTCACATTTTTAGTGAGTACTAAAAGAGTAAATTAGAGATTACAGTAAATGCTTTTTTAAATATATTTATTTTTATTCCATTTTATTTTGTCTTCCACCAAATAAACGGTTGATGTTGTTGTTGCCATCAAATATGGGTTGCTTTTTTTATTCAATTGGTCAAACAACTGAGGCCAGTTCAACACTGATTGCCTCCGATATTTCCTTATGCTCATTTTTGGTTTGTACATCGGTATCCTAACATATACTTGGATTGTGCTTGAAGTTACTTTCCTTAGCATTATTTAGTGGAAACCGAGAGCAACAACAAAGTATTTGGCAAGTGTACCCGATTTTATGAACTATTACTATATCTAGAACCGACCCTATAAATGCCCAAGAAGATTTCTACCCCATATCCATTTTTTTTGATTGACACATTACTTTCAGCTTAATTGTTTTACACATAAGACACATTCTTTATTATATTACCACTATTTTACAACAATGAAGATACTGTACCTTTAAAAAGATGTTCAAATGTACCTCCTATACACAGTGGTTTGTATTACTACTCTTAGTAGCCAAACAAATGTAATACATGTCATTAACATGCCAATGGTTTGTCACACCGTGTTTACTATTGAGATTTTTCGTTTGCTGTGTGTCTTCACAATTGATCCCTTACAACAACAGATGTTTTACAATTTTCGCAACATAGCCTCAGTATGCATGACTTTAAAAAAACACTCAACATGTTTCAGTTCATATCCCTCATTATTTATAAACTTTCATAAGGAGTACAATTTTCAAAAGATCAAAAAGGTATTTTTTTCAGAGGAGCTCTCTTATATATAGGTAGGAACATTCATCATGGATTTAATTTGTTCATAAAGTATGAGAAAACGTGTCACATACTCTACATTTGCATGTAGTCATCTGCAAGGGAAATATACATAGAGAGTATTACTATCTCATTTTAATTACATGTGCGCAATATCACAAATTTCTAAGAGTTAAAGGTCCCAACTACCTTCCAGAGGCTTGTTCCTTGAATATTCGCCTGATCTTATGTTATTAATTCCCTGTGAAGGAATAGGAAACTCTCATTAGAGATGAAGTGTAAGGTTTTTAGACACTTGCAAGTCAAACAAGGCAGCTTTATCCTTTTTTAAAGTTGTATATGGTTTTCCTTTAGAAAACGATAGTCTCAGATGTTCCTCCAATCTTCCAGGCAGTTGTAGGTTATGTCCATTATTCAATGGTCAATATTTCTGTTTACATTCTGACCAATTCGGTTTCCAAATCGACAAGACCAAAGTCCAGTGATCAGGGACCCATTATTGCTCTTGATACAGTTTTTCTAATTTCGCAATTATTATTATCCACCAGTTTAACTTGTCACAGTTACCCTTAAACTTGCTTATTATACTCTTTCGGATTTCGTTTTTTGTTTCAAATCCACAAAAACCATACATTTCAATATTTCCTTATGTTTCAAAGTGGACCATTCCGGTCAATCAAAGCATAATGTGGCACTCTGTGTGTGAAAATCAAGTTTTTTTACTGCCTTCATAATACGCTCTAGTACATTCTTTTTCTCGGTTCGACCCACCACTTATTTTGAAATAGCTTAAGCCCTTTTCATGCGTCTACATTCCTGCGGCATCCCATGTTGCAGAGCTGTCTCTCACTGTTCTTCTGTGGCTGCTGCCCTTGTATGCCTGCAGTGTTTACCTGCGTTCTATTAAAAAAAGGGATACATCGTGCTCCGCATATTATTAAAAAACGGTCTTGCTTTAACAACTAGACCGTTACTCTCCCCAAGTCCACATTCTACTCATGATGGTATCCATCTTGGTAGTAAACAGCTAGATTGTTATTTCCCATCTCTCTCTCTGCACTAGTAGTTGTGTAAGTCACATATATAGTTTAGTTTAGTTTAGTTTATTATTTGTATAGCGCCGCCTGGCCCTAGGGCATCCGGGCGCTTGCGATGAATACAGCAAGAATAATGAATACAACAAGAATAATGCAGCAGAAATGTACAAATCGATTACATATTTACAAATTTACAGTCTTGGTGCATGCTAGTGCGGTAGGGCTAGGCAGTTTCTTTGGATAGAAGCCAAGTTTTGGTGTTGTGTCTAAATCTGTGAAAGGACGGTTCTGATCTCAGCTCGAGTGGAAGTGAGTTCCAAAGTTTGGAGGCAAGCACGGGGAAGCTGGAGCCACCTGCTTTTTGGAGCTTAAATCTTGGGATATTTAAGCAGTGTGTTTGAGCTGATCTGGTAGGGCGCGCTGGGGTGTGGTGCTTGAGGTTGTCGGATAGGTATCTGGGTGCTTGGTTAGCTAGGCATTTGTGTGTGAGTGAGATGGTTTTGTATTCAATTCTTTGTGGTATGGATAGCCAATGGCAGGTGCGTCTGGCGTCCGAGATGTGTTCTTGTTTGGGTATGTTCAGGGCTGCTCGCAAGGCGTTGTTTTGTATGACTTGTAGTTTGTTGATGTTTTTCTGACTGGTTCCCAAGTATAGCGCATTGCAGTAGTCAACTTTGGAAAGGACTAGCGCTCTGGCTAAGGTGATGCAGTTGGATGGTGAGAGGTAAGGTCTGCTGGCGTTGATAAGTTTACAAGTGTAAGCAGTGGCTGATGAGATGGAATTGATCTGTCTTGTCAGTGTGAGGGAGGAGTCGAGGTAGATTCCTAGGGTTTTGACGCTGTTAGAGACGGTGATGTTATTGCCGTCTATAGTGAATGCTTGATAGAGTTTGTCGAGTTTATTAAGTCTGGGTTGGGAACCTAGGAGAAGAAGCTCGGTCTTGTCGTCATTAAGGCATAGGCCATGCTTGGCCATCCATTCTTGGATAATGGAATAAATGTTGTTGAGAGCAGTGAGGTCAGTGGAGTAGTCGCCTGTTAAAGGGATCAGTATTTGGGTGTCATCTGCGTAGTTGGTGTAGATGACACCCAAGCGGTCCAGTATGTCAAAGAGGGGTTTCGTGAATACATTGTATAGAGTGGGGGAGACGCAGGAGCCCTGGGGGACACCGCAAGTGACTGGGGATGGGATGGCAGAGGCTGTGGGTGCGAAGACTCTCATGGATCTGTTGTTAAGGAAGGAATGGATCCATGCGTTGGCGTTATCTGAAAATTTGGCTGCTGAGGATAGATGTTTGCAGAGGATGTCGTGGTTGACCAGGTCGAAGGCGGCCGATAAGTCGAGGAGGAGAAGGAGGGCTAGTTTACCATTGTCTTTAATGTTGTCCATCTGTGTCTTAAGGTCAATCAGGGCGGTCTCAGTGCCGTGTTTGGGGCGGAATCCTGATTGTCTGAGTCCTAGTAAGTTATTTTTCTCGAGGTGGTTCTGTATCTGGAGATAGGCAGCTCTGTCGAGGATTTTTAGTAGGAAGGGTACAGTCGTTATGGGTCTGTAGTTGGTGGGGACATTAGGGTCAAGGGTGGGCTTCTTAAGTAACGGAAGAACCCAGGAGTCCTTGAGGTTGTTGGGCACTATGTTGGAGGTGAAGGATGCGTTGATGAGGGAGGTGATGAAGGGAGCAAGTTGTTTGGCAGCATCTTTAATGATAGGGGCTGGGCAAGTGTCGCCTTGGCATTTGGACGGTTTAAGAGAGTAGATTATTTCTTCAACCTCTTTAATGGTTATGGTGGAAAACTCAAAGAGGTTATTGTCATCATTTTGGGGGGTGGTGTGGGTGTATGTAGAGGGGGTGATGTTATCGGAGAGGGTGAGGCTTTCTTTCTTTGTCAGGATTTTGGCTTGTAGCGTGGCAATTTTGCCTAGGAGTGCTTCCTGGATGTTCGTGCACCAGTGGATGTCTTTATTGCAAGTGTCTGGAATGGGGGAGGGTGATTCGAGTTCTCTCAGGATATTGAAGAGCTCTTTGGTATTAGATTTGGCGTTGCTGATTCTTTCATTGTACATGTTTTTTTTAGACTGGATGATGGCTGATTTATAGATGTTCGATGCTAGTGCGTAGGATGTCTTATTAATAGTGGATGGTGACTGTTTCCATGCTAATTCAGCTTGTCTTTTGGCTTTGCGGAGTGTTTTTAGTTTGGGGGTGAACCAGGAATTGAGGTGTGCTCGTGGTTTGGCTTTCCGAAGCTTGAGTGGTGCTATGGTATTTATGGCCTTAAGGATAGTTGTGTTGTATAAATCTACTAATTCAGTAGGGTTGGTCATGGTGGGTGAGAAGTCGATGATGGGTCGGAGTAGCGGGAGGAGTTTCTCTAGTGTGATATTTTTGTTGTTTCTTGTGAGTGTGGGTGGGGCATTGGAGGAGGGCCCTGGTGTTTGAGAGCCTTTGTTGATGGTGAAGGTAATAAGGTGGTGATCGGTCCAGGCGCATGGAGTGTTGGAGAGGATGGTAGTGTTGCAATTGAGGTCAGCTATCCAGTCAAGGATGCGGCCTTTGTTATGTGTGGGTTGTGCGATATGGTGGGTGAGTCCTAATTCTGAAATAGTGTTGGCGATAGTGTGAGCTTTGTCATCTTTCTCATCATTGAGACCTAGATTAAAGTCTCCTAGGATAAGTAGTCGAGAGTTAGGTTTGATATTGTTAGAGAGTAGAAGGGCTATGTCGTCATTGAAGGATAGTATGGGGCCTGGTGGTCTGTAGATGAGGTGGATGGTGATAGTGCTTGTGTGCGTTGTGGATAGTTTGAGGGTGAGTAATTCCGCTGATGTCAGTGATTGGTTTTGTATGTGTCTAATGTTGATGGAGCTTTTTGCAAAAACGGCTACTCCACCACCTTTAGCTGTTTGTCTGTCTGCACGGTAGATGGTATAGTCATTGGGTATAGCAAGTGATAGAGAGGGGCCAGATGCTGGGTGGAGCCAGGTCTCTGTAATAGCTATGAAGTCGAGATCATTGACGGTAATAATGTCGGCAATGTCTAAGGCATGGGCGACTACAGATCTCGCATTGATGAGTGCACCTTTAATGGTTTCGGTGGTGATGCATGATTTTTTGATGTGGGTGCGGGGGGAGGGTGCGATCAGGCCGTGTGATATCTGGTCTGTCGGAAGTGTAGGGCGTGTGCAGTGGGGGGCAGATTTGGTTAAGGTTATGTTTTGTTTGTTGCCTAGATTGGGGAGGGATGCGGGTGTGTGTGTTCTGGATCTGAGTCGGGTGAATCTCGATAATCCTGAGCAGGGATAGGATCTGCTGGTAGTGAGGTTCGTGATAGTGGGTTGGCCGATGGGAGTAGTTTGTGATGCTTCTTGGGGGCTGGGGGTGTCTGCTATGCGATGAGAGTCAATGGAGGAGGTAGGCTGGAAGGGGTTGATGTTGGGTAGGAAGGGGGTGGGGCAGGGTATGGGATAATGTCTGGGGCAGGCTGGTCTGCTGAGGCCGTTGGAGTGTAAGCGAAAGTGTGACCCTGTACAAGGGGTGTCATGGGGGACCAGGCAGAATGGGAACATAATGAGGAAGGTCCAGGTTATCATTTCTGAGTTTAGAGGGAACTGACGCACAAAATCGTCAGAGAGAAGCTAGTGCGCAATGTTAGTACACAATGGTGCTGCAGTGAGGGTACTAGCGCAGAGAATCGGAGAAATGCTAGTGCACAGTGCTGATACCCAGTACTAATACGCAGTGTACTCTAGGCGACCATAAGGCATTACACAATGTTACAGTGGTCTCTAAGCGACCATAAGGCACCACACAATGTCACAGTAGTCTCTAAGCGACCATAAGGCACAACACAAGTGGTCACAGTGGTCTCTAAGCGACCATAAGGGACTGCACTATGTTACAGTAGTCTCTAGGCGACCATAAGGCACAACACAAGTGGTCACAGTGGTCTCAACGCGACCATAAGGCACTACACAATGTGAGCAATAGTCTGAGTTATACCGTACTGCGAGAACAGGGTTCAGTGAAGGCTTGAAACAGTTCACAGTGGTCTCTACGCGACCATAAGGCACTACATAAGGCACTATCATAAGGCACTACACAATGTTACAGTGGTCTCTACGCGACCATAAGGCACCACACAATGTCACAGTAGTCTCTAAGCGACCATAAGGCACTACACAATGTTGTCACAGTGGTCTCTAAGCGACCATAAGGGACTGCACAATGTGAGCAATAGTCTGTGTTATGCCGTGCTGCGAGAATAGGGTTCAGTGAAGGCTTGAAACAGTTCAGGTAGCTGGCTGGAACAGTTGAAAAAAGGTTGCAGTAAGGGGCGGTGTGTTTACCCCAAAGGAGATGGGCAGGGGATCTAGCCCCATGCTCGGTGGTGTATACAGGCTAGAGATAGGCACAGTGCACAGTGCCTTCGAGGTGGGCCGGTTCGGAACCTGCTGGCTTGTGGTTGGCTCCCAATAGGGGAGAGGGGCCAATCACGATGTTTGCAGGGTAGCGGGGCCGGATGGAGGGCTATAGGTGCGGCGGACAGCCATCTTTAAATGGTGTGAACCTCGGGGCTTCGATTGGTGGCTGGATGCACTTAGAGTGCATTAATGGGGCAGATCCTGGCAGGAAGGGCCGCCCTGGGCAACGCTGGAGCAGAGCAGATAATACTAAATAATTTGCCGCGTGTTGCCTTCAAGACGCACGCTCGTGCTGTAGCTAGGGACTCGTGACATACCTGGTGTCAGCAGCTCCAGCAGTGGATGGAAGGAGCTCCTGCTCATGGTGGCTCTGGATTGGTAAGGGCAGAGTTTCTGGCCCCTAGCTCCTGTGGCTCCGAACAGGCACCCAACAGGCCTTAGAGTGGCCTTGGAGCTGGCCGCCGGCGCGATCCGCCTGCCGGCGGTTACAGCTGATGTTAACGAGGCTCAGCCTCGGTTTCAGGCCGCGCTGCGCCCGGCATGCGCGAGTCAGGCGGCGTGTGGGGACAGGGTCAGGCAGGCCCTGTCCGTGTTCCTCGTGGTTCCTCTGCTGGGCTGGGGTGCTGGGGGGGCTCCTGCCCTCGCCCCTCGATGAGGAAGAGTGGAGTGAGGGGGTGAGCAGGCACCCAACAGGCCTTAGAGTGGCCTTGGAGCTGGCCGCCGGCGCGATCCGCCTGCCGGCGGTTACAGCTGATGTTAACGAGGCTCAGCCTCGGTTTCAGGCCGCGCTGCGCCCGGCATGCGCGAGTCAGGCGGCGTGTGGGGACAGGGTCAGGCAGGCCCTGTCCGTGTTCCTCGTGGTTCCTCTGCTGGGCTGGGGTGCTGGGGGGGATCCTGCCCTCGCCCCTCGATGAGGAAGAGTGGAGTGAGGGGGTGAGCAGGCACCCAACAGGCCTTAGAGTGGCCTTGGAGCTGGCCGCCGGCGCGATCCGCCTGCCGGCGGTTACAGCTGATGTTAACGAGGCTCAGCCTCGGTTTCAGGCCGCGCTGCGCCCGGCATGCGCGAGTCAGGAGGCGTGTGGGGACATATAGATGTTTTATAGAGCGGATGGAATTTCTATCCATGTTTACATTGCTCTACAGTTGTTTAGCTCAATCATATGTCTCTAAACCTATTGTTTCTTGGATCAGTACCAATTTCAGCGCCCAGTTATAAGATCATTAGGCAAGGACAAGTTGTCAGCAGTACACAAGAGCATGTTCCAACACATATTCATGCTCACTTAATCCAAAGAAAAACCATGAGGCATGTCTCACCTATTTAAGACAGAATTTCCCAGTAAAACACATTCAGGGTAATTCATAGAATTTCGCAGAAAAGTGTCGCAAGCGGCTGGCGCAGAGTGTCCGCGTGCGATTGTCTGCGCCAGGCACGTGCGCTAAAACCGATTTCCGCGCACAGCGTATTCATGGATTTTAGGCTCCCAAACCAGCCGTGGCGCAGAGTATCGCAGCGACCCTGCAGCAGCGCCAGTAACGCCCCCAAGAACGCCCTCGCGCAAGGAAAAGCCATCAAAATCGCTAAATCATCGCAAAGGGCTGCGCTAACCCTGGACCAGTTTACAGGGCTGCCAAACAAGGAACGCAAAGCGGGTAACGTTCATATCAGGGGTACGCGGGAAGTTTTACACGCGATTAGCCAGGGTACGTGTATTACAGGGGTACGCGGGAAGTTTTACACGCAATTAGCCAGGGTACGTGTATTACAGGGGTACGCGGGAAGTTTAACACGCGATTGGCCAGGGTACGTGTATTAGAGGGGTACGCGTGAAGTTTTACACGCGATTAGCCAGGGCACGTGTATTACAGGGGTACGCGGGAATTATCACACGCGATTTGGCTGGGTAGGTGTATTACAGGGGTACACAGGAAGTTTTACACGCGATTTGGCTGGGTACGTGTATTACAGGGGTGCGCTGGAATTATCACACGCGATTTGGCCAGGTACGTGTATTACAGGGGTGCGCGGGAATTATCACACGCGATTTGGCTGGGTACGTGTATTACAGGGGTGCGTGGGAAGTTACACAAGCGATTAGGCTGGGTGGGTCCTCACAGGTGTTCCCTGTACACCCTCCACGGCCCCTGCAGGCAGCACACAAAACAGGGGACTACCCTGCACACCTGCTCATGTCCCCCTGCACCCCCACCCCCCAGCCACCAGGGGCACCCTCCACCAGGGCCCCACCCATGTCTACCACCACCCCCGCCCCCCAGCCACCAGGGGCAGCCTCCACCAGGCCCCCACCCATGTCCCCCTGCACCCCCACCCCCCAGCCACCAGGGGCAGCCTCCACCAGGCCCCCACTCATGTCTCCCTGCACCCCCATCCCCCAGCCACCAGGGGCAGCCTCCACCAGGCCCCCACTCATGTCTACCACCCCACCCCCACCCCCCAGCAGTGCAGGGGCACCCTCCACCAGGCCCCCACTCATGTCTCCCAGCGTGCTACGTGTATTTCAGGGGTGCGCGGGAAGTCCCACTCGCGAATAGCCTGGGCGCGTGTATTTCAGGGGTGCGCGGGAAGTTCCACACGCGAATAGCCTGGGCGCATGCATTTCAGGGGTGCGCGCGAAGTTTTACACGCGACTTCAGCAGGGTACGTGTATTTCAGGTATGCGCGGGAATTCTCACACGCGATTTGGCTTGGTACGTGTATTACAGGGGTGCGTGGGAAGTTACACACGCGATTAGGCTGGGTGGGTCCTCACAGGTGTTCCCTGTACACCCTCCACGGCCCCTGCAGGCAGCCCACAAAACAGGGGACTACCCTGCACACCTGCTCATGTCACCCACCACCCCCAGCCCCCACCATCCAGGGGCACCCTCCACCAGGCCCCCACTCATGCCCGACTCATGTCTCCCACCACCCCCACCCCCCAGCAGTGCAGGGGCACCCTCCACCAGGCCCCCACTCATGTCCCCTATCACCCCCACCCCCCAGCCACCAGGGGCACCCTCCACCAGGCCCCCACTCATGCCCGACTCATGTCACCCACCACCCCCACCCCCCAGCAGTGCAGGGGCACCCTCCACCAGGCCCCCACTCATGTCCCCTATCACCCCCACCCCCCAGCCACCAGGGGAAGCCTCCACCAGGCCCCCACCCATGTCCCCTATCACCCCCACCCCCCAGCCACCAGGGGCAGCCTCCACCAGGCCCCTACTCATGTCCCCTATCACCCCCACCCCCCAGCCACCAGGGGCAGCCTCCACCAGGCCCCCACCCATGTCCCCTATCACCCCCACCCCCCAGCAGTGCAGGGGCACCCTCCATCAGGCCCCCACCCATGTCCCCTATCACCCCCACCCCCCTGCCACCAGGGGCACCCTCCACCAGGCCCCCATCCATGTCTCCCACCACCCCCACCCCCCAGCAGTGCAGGGGCACCCTCCACCAGGCCCCCACTCATGTCCCCCATCACCCCCACCCCCCTGCCACCAGGGGCACCCTCCACCAGGCCCCCACCCATGTCTCCCAGCACCCCCACCCCCCAGCAGTGCAGGGGCACCCTCCACCAGGCCCCCACTCATGTCTCCCAGCGTGCTACGTGTATTTCAGGGGTGCGCGGGAAGTCCCACTCGCGAATAGCCTGGGCGCGTGTATTTCAGGGGTGCGCGGGAAGTTCCACACGCGAATAGCCTGGTCGCATGCATTTCAGGGGTGCACGGGAAGTTTTACACGCGACTTCAGCAGGGTACGTGTATTTCAGGTATGCGCGGGAATTCTCACACGCGATTTGGCTTGGTACGTGTATTACAGGGCTGCGTGGGAAGTTACACACGCGATTAGGCTGGGTGGGTCCTCACAGGTGTTCCCTGTACACCCTCCACGGCCCCTGCAGGCAGCCCACAAAACAGGGGACTACCCTGCACACCTGCTCATGTCCCCCTGCACCCCCACCCCCCAGCCACCAGGGGCAGCCTCCACCAGGCCCCCACCCATGTCTACCACCACCCCCGCCCCCCAGCCACCAGGGGCAGCCTCCACCAGGCCCCCACTCATGTCCCCTATCACCCCCACCCCCAAGCCACCAGGGGCAGCCTCCACCAGGCCCCCACTCATGTCACCCTGCACCCCCATACCCCAGCCACCAGGGGCAGCCTCCACCAGGCCCCCACTCATGTCTCCCACCACCCCCACACCCCAGCCACCAGGGGCACCCTCCACCAGGCCCCCACTCATGTCTCCCACCACCCCCACCCCCCAGCAGTGCAGGGGCAGCAGGCAGTCTGGCAGCAGCAGGTGGGAGCGTGCTCGGGCTCTGGGGGGCAGTAGTTCGGCCTTCCGGGCAGGAGCGTGGTATTCCGTGTGCGTACGCGTGGCCAGCTTGGTACGGAGTGATTTTGCACGTGAAAATCCTGCACGTCAGCGTGAAAACTGAGGAAAGGCCCTCAGCGCGTAAGCGCGTCTGTGACGTGACCCGCACAGGTGTTTCCCACACAGCACGTGATGACAGAGCACACGTGGAAAGACTGCACGTCAGAGTGTAATCGCGTGTGATTGGTGGAAATGGCCCTACACGCAGAAGTGACAAAGCGTGTAATTGGTGGAAATGGCCCTAGCCGTACACGCCGCGTAAGTGACGCTGGACGTGTGGGCCTGTATAAAAGGTACGTGTAGAACACGTTTTCCTTGTACGTGCTTTTCTGGAGAGCGAGTGGGTGAATTCTGTACTTCTTGTCGTTTCACACGCGATTTACTTCACGGCGTTTCTAGTTCGTATTCCCTGTTACCTCTGACAGCTTTTTCTCTGTATTCTCCTTTACTGGTTTACCTGGGCCTGTTCCCTCAAACAGTGTTCCCTTCTACTGTTGTCCTGTCTCCTCAGACAGCGGACAAATCTTCTTTTGGCGGGGGTGTTGCCAACCAAACGTGCTCCTTTTACACGCTCGTTTACCTGGCAGACGGTGAGTCACGCACGTATCTAACATCTGTGATAGCCCCGTGTGTAGCCTACCCCTTCAGAGGTCATTCTAGGCTGCGTGTGACACGCATACGTTCATTCTTGTGTTTCTGGGTGCCACAGCGTAGTGCAGGTTTTTCTTTCTGCACACGTGGTCTAGGAGGGGTTGCGTGCACGTCATCTCCCTTTTTTGGGCCTCCTGTGCGTTGCGTGACCCGTCATCTTTCCCCAGGGGTTACATTCAGCCTTGCTAGAGCACTAGGGTACAATTACCATCTGGTACCCAACCCCTTTGACCCCCAATTGCCCAGGACAATAGTCTACATCCACTCCCATACGCACATTAACATCAGTGCCATGGCTGGGAGGCGAGGATTCCGTAAGGGTGGCAAAGGTGGAAGAGCCACAAGTGGTGGCCGTGGTGGATCCGGTAGGGGACGTGGTCGTAACTTGCAGGGTGAGCCTGTCCCCCCATGTGTGGAGGACCAGTCACGGGCACCCATAATCCCCCCCCCCCTCCCATTGAGGCTGATGTGGCTGACACCATCCATGCTCAGCCCTTGTTGGACCAGCCCATTGTGGCACCAGACCTGGCTGACTCCATGGCTGACTTCCAGGTCAGCAGGGCTACGACACGTGCGCTGGTGCACGTTGATGCCATCATGCCACGTGGATCTGGGGCAGCAAGGTCATCTGCTGCACCAAGTAGGCAGGGCGGAGAGGCTGCAGGGGCAGCTGCGGCTCCATCCACCCCAGCCCCCACACACCCATCCAGGACAGTGTCGGTCCTAGTCCATGCTGCTGACATTCCCCCTGACACCATCACACTAGAGCTAATGCCTGCACCAACTCCCATGCTGAGTGTGCAATCCCACACTCCTGATACAGAGTCCACCAGGGCTCCTGCCCCTAGTGTCCAGAGCGGCGCAGGACACTCAGGATCACCACCACCTTCCAAGCGGAAGAGGAAGAGTGCTCGTCCGGCACAGGCTGATGCCCCAGACACGGCTACACAGTCCGGCCCGTCCAGGAAGCCCAGCTTCACGGATGACGAACTGAATGCACTTGTCGAGTATGTGTCCGGACATGACAACGAGATGGTCATTGTTGCAGGATCCAAGACCACACCTGCACAACGCCAGGCACACTGGCAGACCGTTGCGGACATCGTAAGTGCCCTTGGAATTGTGAGGCGCACAGCCAATGATTGCTATAAGCGCTGGAATGACCTAAAGCGCAGGGCAAAGAGTAAGCTGGCCTCAAGTCATGCCGCAACTCTAGTGACTGGAGGTGGGTCTCCAGTAGTAGACATGGAACTCACTCCACATGAGTCAGTCGCTGGGACCTACGTCACGGAGGAACAGATCCAAGGCGTGGGAGATCTGGCTGATTACGAGGCATTGTCCGGTGAGTGCACATGCATGTGTGTGTCATCCATGTGCATGGTGTGTGTGTGAGGGCTTCTGTTCGGGTGCCAGGTGAGAGTGTGTGCGCCTGAGTCGTATGGGTCAGCCATGTGCTTCATGCAATCCTTCCTGCGCAGCTGCAATCCTTCCTGCGCAGCTGCATTTGGCCATAGCAGTATCCCTTCTGCCAACAGTAGACATCTAGCCCAACTGCATGCCAGTTGCCCTTAAAGTGTCACCTTGCCACAACATATTTGCTTCTTCTTCACTGTTCATTCAGTCAGTTTGTTTGCATTCCACCACTTTCACTAGGCATGTCGCTGTCCACTAGTCACATGTCTGACATGGGTATGGTAAAGTGGAGTGACTTTGTTACCTGGATATCATTTGTACACACATGTCCCTGTGCAATTGGACCATTTCAGACTGGCAGCTCCAGGTGAAAAATCTGACCTGTTAGAAATAGAAAAGCTATTACATGCGGGAACTGGACTGAATGAATAGGTGCTGCCCTCCTCTCCATCTTCACTCAATAGCAATGGTACATGCCATCTGTGTGATGGCATGTGTGTTTCACCTGCCAATCACAGGCCAATGTGTGATGCCACTGCCAGGCAGCATGCAGAAAATGTGTTCATCTTCCATCTTGGTGTCATCAGTGTGTGCCATTTGCCTGGACTTCATACGCAGTGAGGGTGCATGCATGGGAGGGTTTTAGTCATGTGAGACATGTGTCAATCAAGTACTGGTTCTCTTGCTTCTCAGCCCTCAATGTGTGCCATGGTGCTAATGCCTGTTTCCATTTCTTTGTTTTCATGTCTTTGCAGGGGAAGACGCACCTGATACTGCTGGGGTTGTGGAGATGGTGCAGACCCAGGAGGGGTCCGAGGGCCGACCAACCACCAGTGAGGGACGTGGTGTGGTGGTGGGGGAGAACCCACAAGTGCTGCAGGTCGTGCTCTCAAGGGGTGTCTCTGGCTGCACCTCCCCCGAGCTGTACTCAGGTGTTGATTCGGATGAGACCTACGTGCCGTCGCAGGTGAGTGTTCCAGGGAGGGATTCTGTTCTGTCTCACCCACCTGCACCAGGGTCAGAACCCTCCATGGGGATGTCAGTGTTGGCAGCTACGCCTTCGGTGGTTACGGATGCAGGGTCACACTCCGCGACATCTGATCCTGTTCCTGGGCCAGCAGATCAGAGGGGGAATGCAGTCCTGCAGCCTAAGGCAGTGCCGGCACAGCAAGGCGCAGTTCGCCTTGCCCCAGACAGGTGTGGTGCCCGCCGACGTGGTGGCCGTACGCCACCCGGCAATACCGCATGGGAGCAATCCATTTACGGTATGGCAACCCAACAGGCTGCATCATCCGAGATGATGGCTCAGGCCATGGATAGGGTGGCCACTTCCATTGTCCCCCCAGAAAGGCTGATGGAGCGACTAGAGCAGGCAACCGACTCCATCTGCCAGTCACACAGGGAGGACATGTTGGGGTCCAACAGGGACAGGCGGGCGGCACTGGCGACTCTGCAGGAGGCCATCTCCATTGAGTCCCAGGGCCACAGGGAAGCCCTGAGGCAGGAGCTCCTTCACCTCAGGACGACTCTTGTTGAGCTTGAGGCTTCAACACACCAAAGGACAGAACAGCAGCTGGAGCGTCTCACCCGTACGCTCTCAGCTGAGATGCAGGCAACGAGGGCGGAGGTCCGGGCATCCCGTGAGTTGTTGCATGGGGACCTCCGCACACTCATCCTCCAGAACCAGACCTACCACACCCGCATGCTTGCAGCCATGGAGGAGCAGACTAGGGCCTTGCGTGGGCTGCCTCCCATAGTGCAACCACCTCCGGATGCAGCTGCACAGGGTGATAATAGCGACAGCAGTGATACTCCCACAATAGGGTAGCCGTGTGGGCCATGAGCGCATGGAGGTGTTTTATCTTCCCAGGATCCACGCAGGTGGGTTCTGGTGTGCATCCTGTCCTCGGACCTCCTGGGTGGCCTCCCCAACCCCCCCGGGCCCATCAATGGCCATTTTTGATTGTTTCTTATTTTTATTTTTATTTTTATTTCTTTTATTCCCAATTTTTTTGGGACGATCTGTTGGCTTCGATCTGTTGGCTTCGATCTGTTGGCTTCCGTGGTTCCTGTGGGCATACGCTGCATTGTGGCTGGGCACATGCAGGCTTGTAATGTATTTGGTTCAGATGCTTGGGTTTGAGTCACACACACCCCTCCTGCTTCCCGTTTCCATGGGCTTGCAAAGGGTGTGCCCAAGTGACAGTGAATTACACAGTGACGTTGGACTCCCATGAGCTGTGTGGCCAGTCTGTAGTCAATACTGTGTATACATTCATAGTGCATATTGCTGTTGTGTTGTACACTGCATGTTGCATTGATGTGTAACTCTTCTTCTGTGTCTACCTCCCAATTTGCAGGTCCCTTCCTCATGTCCACACAAGGACCTCTAGTCTGGAGATGGGGACCATGTTGGCAGCAGTGCACCTACAACTCTACATGGCGACAACACTGCACAGTTGGTAGTGGTGGGAGTGCAGGCATTTCCAGGTGGTGAGACTACTAATATGTAACATTTGTGATGTCATGTTAATGGTACTACGTGCTCAAGTATGTTGTTGGTCCGGCATTGCTGTGAGCATTTCAGGTGTTGCAGGTTTCTAATAGTGCCACTGTACATAGTGAGACTGATGTCATGTTGTGGGGATTACTTTGTTTACCTGCAATTTGCATGACATGGCACAGTGTGTCGTGTGGCGGTGCTGGGGTTGGGTTGGCTGACATGGCACTGTCCTCTTGTTGCATTTTGCAAGTGGGTATTCATTTTAGCTGCTTCAATGTGTAACTTCACAAAACTGCATTGGTGGTGTCTGTGTGGGTAGGGATGCACACATTGTGACACTTCCAGGTGAACAATCTCAGGCTGACATGGTATTCCCGGTTCATTCTCCAGACATTCAGGATCAGTGTCAGGTTGAGTCATCATTGATTGTCAGATGGAATGTGCCAGGGCAGTGTGCACTCCACAGGGGTGTGATTTCTATGTGAAGTAATTAGCCACTAGCTGTGTACGGGCTGCCTCCCCCCGTGCCCTTTCCCCTCCCATGCGCAGCGGCTGTGCATGTGGTTGGGGATGTGGGGCCACCACCATGTCCACGGCCAGGCCCCGGCGTGTTGCAACGTTGTGCAGGACACATGCTGCCACTATGATCCTGCACACTACTGGGGGAGCGTATAACAGCTGCCCGCCAGAACGGTCAAGGGAGCGAAAGCGTGACTTTAGCACTCCGAATGTGCGCTCCACTATGCCCCTGGTTGTAATGTGGGCTGTGTTATATCTTACCTGGGGTGGCGTGGTGGGGTTCCGAATTGGCGTCATCATGTGGGTGCTGAGAGGGTAGGCACTGTCCCCTGTGGAGGTGGTGATTGGTATCATTGGTGGGGTTGTGACCTTGCTCAGTATCCAACATGCATGCATGTGCAGTGGCATACATACTCACCAAGCAGCCATGTATCGCCATGCCGCCCAGCTTCTAGGTCCCGGCTTAGGGTGGACATTCGGTAAATGAAGCTGTCGTGGGTGGAGCCGGGATAGTTGGCATATACTGAGGTGATGATTCCCTTGGCATTACATGCTACCTGCACGTTGATGGAATGCCAGTGCTTGCGGTTCCTATAGATGTGCTCAGATGCCCTGGGGGGACGTAGAGCCACATGGGTGCAGTCGATGGCACCTAGCACTTTGGGGAATCGTGCCACAGCGTAAAAATCCAGGGCGGCAGCATGCCTTTCTGCAGGTGTTCTGGGCAGGTATATGTGCCTGCGGACTGATGGGCGTGCAGTCATGATGTTCAAGACCTGGTGTAGGCAGCGTGACTGGGTGGCCTGTGACACCCCACCCACTATGGCACTTGTCCGCTGAAATGATCCAGTGGCTAAGAAGTGCAGTACATTGAGGACCTTCTCCAGGGGGCTGAGTGCTTGGGAGCACAGGGTGGGTGATGTGAGGTCATCCTCCCACTCACTCACCAGGTCCAGTATGATGTGTGGTGGAAACCTGTACCTCCCATACACCTGGTCATCAGGCATCCCGAAAAGGCTGGTTCTGGGTGTGAATATTCTGGCCCTGACTATCCTCCTCCTCCTCCTTTGGTAGCCCACTGCCACTGCTGCTAGGAACGGTATGTTCATCCTGGCGTCTGAGCTTGTTATTGTTAAAGTCCGCAATTTTATGCTTTGCGCGTGTTCTAGGCGAGCGTGTGACCCGCGCACCCCTGGAATCCAGTTCCCAGTCCAATAGCGTGTGGAAATTCACACGCACCACGGGATACAGCGTGTGACCCGCGCACCCCTGGAATCCAGTTCCCAGTCCAATAGCGTGGGGAAATTCACACGCACCACGGGATACAGCGTGTGACCCGCGCACCCCTGGAATCCAGTTCCCAGTCCAATAGCGTGTGGAAATTCACACGCACCACGGGATACAGCGTGTGACCCGCGCACCCCTGGAATCCAGTTCCCAGTCCAATAGCGTGTGGAAATTCACCCGCACCACGGGATACAGGTTCGCTGACGTACTTGCGTGTGTAAGTGGCCGCGCACCCATTAAATACACGTACATAGGCCAATCGCGTGTACGCGCACTTTTGTCCAATTACACGCAATGAAATACACGTACATAGGCCAATCACGCGATGACACTCTGACGTGCAGTATTTCCACGTGTGTTCCGTCATCACGTGCTGAGTGGGGAACGCCCGTGCGGGTCACGTCAGACGCGCTTACGCGCTGAGGGACTCTGGTCCAATAGAATCGCGTATGCGTGCTGACGCGCTTACGCGCTAAGGGCCTTTCCTCGGATTTCACGCTGACGTGCAGGATTTTCACGTGCCAAATCACTCCGTATCAAGCTGGCCACCCGAAAACACACGGAACACCACGCTCCTGCCCAGAAGGCCGAGTTACTGCCCCCCAGTGCCCCGAGCAGCCTCCCACGTGCTATCTGCTGCTGCCTGTCTGCCTGCCTGCCTGCTGCCACCGTGCCCTGCCATTTGGTGCCTGCACATCAGCCATCTGCAGGGGTCCAGTTGCTGTGTCCACCCCTGCTGGAACTGAAGACTCCCAACTGGGATTACATCGCTCCACAGCCCAGCCCCAGGACCCAGTTGCCCACCCACACCTGCCTCTGGGGTTGCCATGTCGGGCACTTCCACATCTGGCACCAGTGGCAACCCCAGGCCAGAGGGGCAGAGGGGCACCAGCTTCACTGCCACCGAAGTTGGTGTCCTGGTGGAGCATGTCCTGGGGCAGTATGATGCCCTCTTTGGATCGTCCCGCGCCAGCAAGGAAGGACGGGAGAGGATCTGGGCCGACTGTGTGGTTGCCATCAACGCGGAGGGGGTGGCAACCCGCAACGTCCAGAAGATCAAGAAGCGCTGGGAGGACTTGAGGTCCAGGACCCTTGTGAAGGCCCGGCGCCTCGTGGAGGGGGGCCGGGGCCGCATGAGTCCCATCCAGAAGAGGGTCCTGGAACGCGTACGCCCAGCGCTCCACGCCCAGGTCCTTGAGAGGGAGGCCCATCTGGAGTTGAGCGGTATGTGTCCAAGCATTACTGTGTGAGACAGGGCATGTTGCGGTGTGCTGGTTCTATGATACTTGCCTGTATGTGTGCGATAGGCCATGTATGCATGTATGTGTGCAGGGACATCATGGTAATGCATGTGCGACCAGTGATGTGTGACCCACATGGTTGTTGCATGTGTTGAAATGCGGCATGGGGAGCCCTATGCAGATTTTGGACATGAGAGCATGCCAGTCTCTGTACCTGGACATGGATGGGGGTGAAGGATGGGTGCTGATGCCAGGTACATATAGGGTAGCCATGTCTGTGTGCCTGACCTGCGTGTCTGTGACTTGTGCATGCCATGGATGCATGACACATGTGTGTGACAATGCACAGATTCAGTGACGCACCCAACTTACCCTTGTTTCGCCTGTGTTCGGTGTGTTTGGGGCCAGATGGATGTGATTGAGGTGAAGTGTGTGCATGTGATATGCATGAGCCATGATGCATGTGAGTTACATATCATTGAATGTTTCTAGAGTCCATTGGACATGCATGGAAATGTCCATGGCATGCACCATGCCTGTTACTGTGTGTGTTTTGCCTGGACTGACCCATGTGTTGTGGAGGGACATGATGGAAGTGTACTTTGACAGTGGTGCTCATCTGCTATTGCTTCCTGTCTAGGGGACCATTGTACAGTAGCCTGATGCTTGTGTCCTTTGTCTCCCTCTACGCAGCGGCTAGTGAAGAAGAGGGCGGAGACGGCGCTGTGGAGCAAGGCGGCGGGGATGCCCCCACGGCTGCAGCGGAAGGGGTGGGTGAGCCCCCACAGGGGCCTGCTACGGCGGGAGACGGTGAGGAGCCATCCAGGTTGGTGGTTTGCACAGAGGAGGAGGAGGCCGACACTGGTGCACACATGGGGCCTGGTGGGAGCATCCCTGCTGGTGCAAGTGGTGCAGTCCAGGGCCAGGGGCAGGAGGCAGCACAGGTCACCGTGGAGGGGCCTGTGCATGTCACTGTCCCTGACCCTGTGAGTGCACCACCATGCACCAGCAGGGATGCCCCGTCCCAGGCCCGTCCGCAGGTAGAGGGGATGTCCATGTCACCTGACTCCCCTCCACCTGCGGACGTGGTAACCCCTGGCCGCGTGGAGAAGGTCCTGATTGGGGTCGCGATGCGCACGGCTGTGATTCGTGATGACGTGCGTGCTTCCCGGGAGGAGCACGCACGTCATCACGAAGTGCACCGTGCCGACGTGGCCCAATTGGGATCGGCCATGTTCGGGGGTTTCCTGCATGTGTTGGCCAATCTGACGGCCCTCTCCTCCTCTGTGCAGGCTATCCACCGGTCGTTCTCCTTGCCGTCTTCCGGCCCAGATGCCACCAGGGCCCCCTGTGGACCTGCCCCGACCAATGCAGCCAGCTCGGTGGGGATCCCATCCCTGCCACAGTTGGGAGTCGGAGGTCCAGCAGGGGTGGACAACACAGCAAGTGGACCCCAGCAGATGGAAGATGTGACGGCATCATCGGGCAGGGCACGTGCACGACGGCGTCGGTGGTTTCCATCAGCCTGGATGCCGTCGTGCTGGCAGAGGCAGTGGCGTCGGAGGCAGCAGCGGGCTCGACGTGGGAGGCATCATGGCTCGGGGCCATCAAGATCAGAGGGGCAGGCATCGGCCGGAGGGCAGGGCAACCCTGGGATGGTGGTGTGTTCCGTGTGGGAGGAGTTTGGCCAGCGGATAGGTGCGGAGCGGCAGCGGGCGGAAGAGGAGCGGCTCGCCATGGTCAGGGTGGAGTTCTCCATGCGTCGGGCATTGAGGCGGGCTGAGTGCCTCGAGGAAGCTCGCAGGGAGTTTGAGGTGGACATGGGGTTGTCCCTGCGAGACCTCGGGGCCAGGACAGAGTCCCGCCTCCAGGACATCGACATGGAGTTCGATGATGCCCTGGCCAGCAACATCACCAAGTGAGCCGCAGGACTTGCCCGCTGCCTTTGTATATAGTTATTTAGTTAGTTAGTGCTAGGTTTCCTTTATTTATTTTTATTATTTTGGACCGCTCGGACAATGGCCACTTTTTTGTACATATATTTTACATTAGTTAGTGGTAGGTTTCATTTTTGGTGTTGGGCTCATGGACCCTGGAACATTCCTGTATATAGTTTGTTTTTTTGGGAGATACATTTTTTTAATTTCTTATTGTTTTCACCATGACGTAATGGTTTTTCATTAATTTCCTATGACATGATATTGCTTTGGACAAATTCATTTTAATTTTTTATTCCTTTGTTTTTTTGTTTATCACTTTTGTTCCCGGACATGGACCATTTATTTACTTAGCCACATCGTTGTATGTTTGAAAAGTTCACTTATTTTTGGTATTTAATACATTTTTTATATTTTCTTACACTTGTGTTATTTTCTCATTGGTTTGTTACATGTCATGATATGGGTTTTGACATTCACTTGCACCCATTGTGTATGTGTGTGTGACGGACATGTGTTCTTTTGCATACTTGGCATTGGGGTTGTGTCATGTGATTGCATTCACTATGTGGGTGGATGCAATCCTTGCCTGGGTGTTTGTGCTGGGTATGCTGGCCATTACTGCCATGATTGTGTATCGTCAGGACCTGGGGCCAGGGGGACATGAGTGGGGGCCTGGTGGAGGGTGCCCCTGGTGACTGGGGGCGTGGGGGTGGTGGGTGACATGAGTGGGGGCCTGGTGGAGGGTGCCCCTGGATGGTGGGGGGTGGGGGTGGTGGGAGACATGAGTGGGGGCCTGGTGGAGGCTGCCCCTGCACTGCTAGGGGGTGGGGGTGGTGGGAGACATGGGTGGGGGCCTGCTGGCAGGTGCCCCACAGTGCTGGGGGGTGGGGGTGGTGGGAGACATGGGTGGGGGCCTGGTGGAGGCTGCCCCTGGTGGCTGGGGGGTGGGGGTGGTGGGAGACATGAGTGGGGGCCTGGTGGAGGGTGACCCTGCACTGCTGGGGTTTGGGGGTGGTGGGAGACATGAGTGGGGGCCTGGTGGAGGGTGACCCTGGTGGCTGGGGGGTGGGGGTGGTGGGAGACATGAGTGGGGGCCTGGTGGAGGGTGCCCCTGGTGGCTGGGGGGTGGGGGTGGTGGGAGACATGAGTGGGGGCCTGGTGGAGGGTGACCCTGCACTGCTGGGGTTTGGGGGTGGTGGGAGACATGAGTGGGGGCCTGGTGGAGGGTGACCCTGGTGGCTGGGGGGTGGGGGTGGTGGGAGACATGAGTGGGGGCCTGGTGGAGGGTGACCCTGCACTGCTGGGGTTTGGGGGTGGTGGGAGACATGAGTGGGGGCCTGGTGGAGGGTGACCCTGGTGGCTGGGGGGTGGGGGTGGTGGGAGACATGAGTGGGGGCCTGGTGGAGGGTGACCCTGCACTGCTGGGGTTTGGGGGTGGTGGGAGACATGAGTGGGGGCCTGGTGGAGGGTGACCCTGGTGGCTGGGGGGTGGGGGTGGTGGGAGAAATGGGTGGGGGCCTGGTGGAGGCTGCCCCTGGTGACTGGGGCGGTGGGGGTGCTGGGAGACATGAGTGGGGGCCTGGTGGAGGGTGACCCTGCACTGCTGGGGTGTGGGGGTGGTGGGAGACATGAGTGGGGGCCTGGTGGAGGGTGCCCCTGGTGGCTGGGGGGTGGGGGTGGTGGGAGACATGAGTGGGGGCCTGGTGGAGGGTGCCCCTGGTGGCTGGGGGGTGGGGGTGGTGGGAGACATGAGTGGGGGCCTGGTGGAGGGTGACCCTGGTGGCTGGGGGGTGGGGGTGGTGGGAGACATGAGTGGGGGCCTGGTGGAGGGTGCCCCTGGTGGCTGGGGGGTGGGGGTGGTGGGAGACATGAGTGGGGGCCTGCTGGCAGGTGCCCCACAGTGCTGGGGGGTGGGGGTGCAAGGGGACATGAGTTGGTGTTCATTAGTTCAAGGAGACATGTGCCTTTGCTGGGGGGCATGCCCATGGTGGGTGGGCTGCCTGCGGGACATGACCAGGGATGCAGGGTAGTCCCCTGTGGTGTGGGCTGCCTGCAGGGGCCGTGGAGGGTGTACAGGGTACACCTGGGAGGACCCACACTGTCAAATCACATGTGGAACTTCCCGCGCACCCCTGAAATACACGCGCCCCGGCTATTCGCGTGTGGAACTTCCCGCGCACCCCTGAAATACACGCGCCCAGGCTATTCGCGTGTGGAACTTCCCGCGCACCCCTGAAATACACGCGCCCCCAGGCTATTCGCGTGTGGAACTTCCCGCGCACCCCTGAAATACACGCGCCCAGGCTATTCGCGTGTGGAACTTCCCGCGCACCCCTGAAATACACGCGCCCAGGCTATTCGCGTGTGGAACTTCCCGCGCACCCCTGAAATACACGCGCCCAGGCTATTCGCGTGTGGAACTTCCCGCGCACCCCTGAAATACACGCGCCCAGGCTATTCGCGTGTGGAACTTCCCGCGCACCCCTGAAATACACGCGCCCAGGCTATTCGCATGTGGAACTTCCCGCGCACCCCTGAAATACACGCGCCCAGGCTATTCGCGTGTGGAACTTCCCGCGCACCCCTGAAATACACGCGCCCAGGCTATTCGCGTGTGGAACTTCCCGCGCACCCCTGGAATACACGCCCCCAGGCTATTCGCGTGTGGAACTTCCCGCGCACCCCTGAAATACACGCGCCCAGGCTATTCGCGTGTGGAACTTCCCGCGCACCCCTGAAATACACGCGCCCAGGCTATTCGCGTGTGGAACTTCCCGCGCACCCCTGAAATACACGCGCCCAGGCTATTCGCGTGTGGAACTTCCCGCGCACCCCTGAAATACACGCGCCCAGGCTATTCGCGTGTGGAACTTCCCGCGCACCCCTGGAATACACGCGCCCCCAGGCTATTCGCGTGTGGAACTTCACGCGCACCCCTGAAATACACGCGCCCAGGCTATTCGCGTGTGGAACTTCACGCGCACCCCTGGAATACACGTAGCCCGCTCCCCCAGGCCCGATCGCGTGAGGAACTTCACGCGAACCCCTGTAATACACGTAGCCAGCTACCCCAGGCCCGATCGCGTGAGGAACTTCACGCGAACCCCTGTAATACACGTAGCCCGCTCCCCCAGGCCCGATCGCGTGTGAAACTTCACGCGAACCCCTGAAATACACGTAGCCCGCTCCCCCAGGCCCGATCGCGTGAGGAACTTCACGCGAACCCCTGTAATACACGTAGCCCGCTACCCCAGGCCCGATCGCGTGAGGAACTTCACGCGAACCCCTGTAATACACGTAGCCCGCTCCCCCAGGCCCGATCGCGTGTGAAACTTCACGCGAACCCCTGTAATACACATAGCCCGCTCCCCCAGGCCCCATCGCGTGTGAAACTTCACGCGAACCCCTGAAATACACGTAGCACGCTCCCCCAGGCCCGATCGCGTGAGGAACTTCACGCGAACCCCTGTAATACACGTAGCCCGCTCCCCCAGGCCCGATCGCGTGTGAAACTTCACGCGAACCCCTGTAATACACGTTGCCCGCTCCCCCAGGCTATTCGCGTGTGGAACTTCCCGCGCACCCCTGAAATACACGCGCCCAGGCTATTTGCGTGTGGAACTTCCCGCGCACCCCTGAAATACACGCGCCCAGGCTATTCGCGTGTGGAACTTCCCGCGCACCCCTGAAATACACGCGCCCAGGCTATTCGCGTGTGGAACTTCCCGCGCACCCCTGGAATACACGCGCCCCCAGGCTATTCGCGTGTGGAACTTCACGCGCACCCCTGAAATACACGCGCCCAGGCTATTCGCGTGTGGAACTTCACGCGCACCCCTGGAATACACGTAGCCCGCTCCCCCAGGCCCGATCGCGTGAGGAACTTCACGCGAACCCCTGTAATACACGTAGCCCGCTACCCCAGGCCCGATCGCGTAAGGAACTTCACGCGAACCCCTGTAATACACGTAGCCCGCTCCCCCAGGCCCGATCGCGTGTGAAACTTCACGCGAACCCCTGAAATACACGTAGCCCGCTCCCCCAGGCCCGATCGCGTGAGGAACTTCACGCGAACCCCTGTAATACACGTAGCCCGCTACCCCAGGCCCGATCGCGTGAGGAACTTCACGCGAACCCCTGTAATACACGTAGCCCGCTCCCCCAGGCCCGATCGCGTGTGAAACTTCACGCGAACCCCTGTAATACACGTAGCCCGCTCCCCCAGGCCCGATCGAGTGTGAAACTTCACGCGAACCCCTGAAATACACGTAGCACGCTCCCCCAGGCCCGATCGCGTGAGGAACTTCACGCGAACCCCTGTGATGCACGTACCCTGCTGAAATCGCGTGTTAGACTTCCCGCGCACCCCGGTATACACGCACACGTATTTTTTGTCAGCGGGTGTCCGTGTTTGTGGGTACCCCTTTGCACGTCATTTTTCCTGGAGGGCCACAGTATGGGACATTCATCATGGCAGTATATAGGTGCTATTTGTTGGCGCACCTTTTGGCGCACATTTCTTACAGCCGCAGAGACGCTACCGCCTGCTTTCTTGTGGCGGTCGTGTTTGTGCCTGTGCGCTGGTTTGAGCGTGCGCTTTTTTGCCCTATTCTATTCCATGAATACGTGTTTTAGGCGAGCGTGTGGGCGTTCCGCGCACTTGTGCCCTGTACTTCCCCCGTGACGCCCACGTTTTGGCAAGTTGTTCCCCATTCCGAGTGTTACGCCCGTGTTACGCCTACTTTTGTTGCGTGCGCCGCGCTATGTGCGAATTTCGCTGTGGCCTGTGCGATTTTCGCTGTGACCTGGCGCACGCTGTTAGATGGCCTGTGCGCCAACGTGCGGCGCGCACTTTTTTATCGCACATCCGCTGGTTTTCTCGCGCACGGCCTTCCATGAATCGACGTGCGCTGCTTTTCGTGCGATTTTCGCAATTGCACTGCGATTTTCGCTATTCCACTGCGATTCGCACGTTTTTGCCCACTTGCGCCGCGCTAATTATTCCATGAATCGGCCTGTTAGTCATGCTGCCTGTGCTTAATATATTCAAGTATTGCCACTGTGCAAACATTATAATCTGAGTTTACCTGTGCCCAATCAATTTCACTTTGAACCACCTGTGCCCAAAATATGCCAGTACTGACAATACAAAAACACAATTAATATATATGTAATATGTATTGCATCTGTACAAATAGTGTAATACTTAATGTGACTATGATATACTAGTAGTGCCTCATTACTCAATGAAAACATTATCATGCTGGCTTTGCCCACTATATGCCACGAGCATGCCATTATATAATTATAATACACATGTTTGTGGTTGCTGTGCCTAATAAATGTTTATGCTCGAAGTGACTAATATATGTCAATATAGCCACTCTAGAAACATTTCATAATGCAAGTGCCCAACATTTGCCAGTAATGACACTATAAAAACAGAAATGTGATGTTGCCTGTGCTAAATGTATGCAAGTATGACTACTGTGCAAACATTTTCAGGCTGCTTGTGCCCAAAATATTCCTGTAGTGCCATATTACTCAACAAAAACATTGTTATGCTGGCTTTTCCCAATATGTGCTACCAACATGCAATTTTACAATAAACATTTTCATACTAGCTCTGCTCATTATATTCCACAGTAAGAATACATTTTCATACTTAACATGCCTGTTATATGTCATTATTGCCAGTGTAAAATGTTCTTTATGCTGGCAGTATCAATATATACCAGCATTGACACTGTAAAAACACATCTTCAAGATGACTGTGCCAAATACATGCTGGAATACCCCACCCCAACACACGCTGCTTGTAACTGACAAAACACTGCTCTTCACCATCTTACAATAATCTCAGCTCCCTGTGCGCTTTTCTAGGCCAATGTGCTGCACATTTCTTTTGAGGAATCAACGTTCCAACTTTCCATTTTACCTGCTCCTCTTTTCATTGTGAAAAATGCCCTGTGGGGCTGCATCAACACTCTGATACTAAAGGGCTGGTGCTGTGTCAAAACCTGGTAAGTTATGGCTGTTGGTAATGGGGGTGTGGTTGGAACTGTCTGAGAAGAGTTTGGTGCTATAGGGAGACAGCAGGGTAGACCTCTTGGCGAAACGAGCAGGGATTCTGGCCCCTGCCCCAACCAATCCTCTGACAAATGCCTTGCCCTGCCTCGACGAGCAAAGGTTCTAGTATGCCACTGCACATACCACCTTAGCATGATAGGGTAAGGTTTGAGGCATCTCTCAGCCTGCTAACCAACATAGTAAGGAAGGTGAAAAGGATGATTGCGGACTTTCCACTGCATCTTAGGTTATTTCCTCCCAAAAGCATTACCAGGTTATGGTAATGTCTGAGTTTCCACACCATCCTTTCCCCTCATCTTGCAACTCACAGATGCTTGTATTGTTTCTCATGGATTACAACGTATCTATTTCAGAGACAGAACGAGAGACACAGAGAGAGAGAGAGAGGTGGCAATGGACGGTAGAGAAATGGGACCTGTCTGCAAATGGCTTGTGGTAAGAGTGCAGGGTTGCAGGTTGATTTTCCTGCTAAAGCCAACGCCTGCCTTCTCCCACTCACCCAACTAGCCGACTTCCCTCCAAGATTTCCTACCACCTCAAACTATGCACACAAACCCCCCACTCAGAAGGCCACCACAGGACTAGACGTTAGCACATCAAAACTAACCGAGCAATGACTAAGTTCGCCTCTTTAACCTTGTCGCACAACTCCCACATCAGCAGCTAACCAGACCCAACTAGCTGTAGTCTATCTGATCTTGGACTTTTCTCCATGCATAACACTCCCAAGTTTCTTCCGCCAAACCCATAGAAAGCAATTGGCACCAAGGAACCAGGCACTTCTGACCTGTACCCATCAACACCACAGGTTTCACATCTGCCTTTCCCAATAATGAACCCAACCCCCTTTTCTCTTACAGCGCCAAGCACAGCGAGGCCACCAATAGTGTCAGGCAGCTACTATGCAAGACTGCTTACATTGGATAAAATACCTGGAAGTGCAGAAAACACATTGGGCCTCATTACAACCCAGGCGGTAGAGTGATAACGGTGCCGGTAGAGCTGCCGGAGCCATTATCACTCTACCGCCTCATTACGAGATCTGCTCGCGGGTGCCGGACTGCACGTGTAGTCTGGCCAGACGTGCATACCAGCACCCACGAGCAGACCAGGATGCTAACAACGGACCCATCATTAACGGGTCTGTTGTTAGCATCTTCCCCATTCCTAATGAGCCCTATGGGGGCTCGAATGGGAATGGGGATGTACCGGGTCCGGGTCCTGAGAAAAGGGAATTACTGGGCCCGCAATAGTCAGAATGGGCCGGTAATTCCCTTTTTTCGGGACCCGTACCCGGTTTGGAGGTAGCCATGCCGGTAAGAACAGCATGCTACCTCCAAAATCCTAATGAGGCCCATTGACAATACAACAGAAACCATTGGCTTTGCCAATGCTAGTTTTCTTTTCTTTTTTGCCAATGCGTGTTAACAAAAACGAACACGCTTTAAATGTATTTTGTAGCCATGGTACATGCCTTCTCTACAGAAATGGTGTTACAGGAGAGCAACCTTTCTTTTCAACCAGAAAATAGCACTGTGGTACAGGTGGTGTAGCATTGCCCCAAAATATCTCAAAGTTCTATGAGCCCCATTATGAGTTTGGTGGTAATTTGGCAGTAAATCTGTCGAATTACCAGCAAATTCGTTTACTGTTGCCACCACTCGGTCACGTGGATTTACCACGGGATTACAAGTGGTGGAAGGGCAGTGTTAATCCCCATTTCTAGAATCCACAGGTCTTCATTGGGATTTTGGCGGAATTACAGCGAGCGGTAATTCTGCTGCATAATTCCCGTGATATTTGTAATGAAAGTCTTAGATTTACCTCCCGCATGATGCTAGAAGAAAATCCTACACTTCAATATCAACCTTATGGTTTGGTGGTGCAGGATAAAAGGTGGTCATTCCCTTACCGCCAAAAATAGTGGCAGTAACGGAATTACCACTGAACTTGTAACGAGGCCATGTGTGCGTACAATCATCAGATAACCTATATTTGGCCATATTTGACTAGGAGGTACTTTATTTGTGAACATTGGGAACAGCAATAACTTCACGGGCTCTATATGATTATCCAATGAGACAGAAGCCTCAAAACATCAATAAAATAAAAAGAAATTAGCCAACGGTTTACCTATTGGGCTTTTTTGTCTTCCATGGTACAACTATTAAATCCCATAAATAAATTACTTGACAAAATTAATGTCATTTATTGAAGGTTATAGAATTCTGTTTCGCTCTGTGCACATGTCCATGCCTGCGTTGTACGATATTATTTTTAATTTTAATTTGCACATTTCCGGGTCTCTTTTAGAGGGGAAAAAAACAACATGCTAGCAATTTGAATGTCACATTTTAGTTCATGCTGCGCGATTAAATTGTGAACTGTTAATCAGATTAAACTCTATGCAAGGCACCATTGTAATTATTTTTATTTCAATTCTGTAACAATTCTGTTTGCCACGGTTCAAAATGTGAACTAACTCGCATGCTTTCGAATGCTTTAGTGCAAGCTTATTTTTAAATATCCTATTGGTGGCTCTTTTTCTCAAGGGTCGTACAATTATCAGACTACAGTGCAGCACAATCCTCCACTCCTCACGTTTGGAAATCAAGTCGAATTGGCTATAGAAAACCGGAGCCATAACTGCATAGTTACATATATGATAGGTTATTTATAACGCCCTTAATACCCTGAGGTTTCTAAGCCCAGACGCGGGGATCGAACCTGTGGTGCTCCATGTCGTCTTGCTTCCAAGGCGAACACGTTGCCCCCAAGCTATCCTACCCGGACAATGCTACATACAGTTACCATATCTGGTCTCAGCAGAAACCCATCTATTTTAACCTTTACAATGTAAGTGACAGGCTGAGTTTGGTTCCGAGTCAATACATCTCCCGAAAAAACATTGAAGGGACCAACAACATTTCTTTCTCCTATTTATGAACAAACTCAATGGGGGGTCACTCCAAGTAGGGCAGTAAGGGTTAACGGTCACCGGTAACTAGACCGGTGCCGTTCAACCCTTACCGCTCTACTACGAGTTCCCTTTGCGGGTCCTTCCTTAACGCCTGCTTCTAGCAGGCATTAAGGACAGGACCCGCAAAGGGACTCTGGGGTCAATAACGGTACCGTAATTTACGGTACCGTTATTGCCGCCCACCCCCTTCCCATTGAGCCCTATGGGGGCTGAAATGGGGAATGGCCCTGGTGAATGGGGAATTACCGGCCCCTCCGACCTCGGAATGGACCGGTAATTTCTCCATTCACCAGGCCGGAGTTTGGACGAGTTCGGAGGCAGCCATGCCGCAAAAATAGCAGCGTGGTTACCTCCAAACTCGGAATGAGGCCCAATGTATTTGTATTTAATTTATTCATGAAAGGTGTATAATGGCCAAACCCGGTGGTATCACAGCATTCATTACATAGAAGAATACAGTTACAGAATGGACTTGGTTATTAGAACAATTTGAAAAGCCATCTTAACAGGAAATGTGCAAGTGCTGTATATGCGTTGCTTTGTTACAGAGTGAATTGGTTATTCTTACTTGTTGAAAAGCCACGTTTTTTTTAATACATGATGGGATTGCTAATTTCTGATGTTGTTAGGGAGGGAGTTCCAGAGTGAGGGTGCGGCTCACCCTAATCTTCTACGACTGGTATGATTAGATAAACAAACTCCTGTCCTAGAATAGCAGATCAGATTGCACAGTGAGCTAAGCACGCGCCTCTGATAACTGTGTGTAGCCTGCTGTGGCAGGTTAAAATCCTGGCAGGGTCAACTCAGCCTTTCATCCATCTGAGGTCAATAAATTGAGTACCACTCTGTGGGATAATAATGCCTTATGTTATTTCAGTGCCCTGTGACCGTTGAGCGTGTAGCGCTATACAAGAAATACATTATCATGTGGAGAACGAGCTGGATAGTGGGAGGCAAAAAAATATTTTTCCCAACAATGTTTTACCAGCATATATAATGACTGGATACCGCTGCGCGCCCACAGCACTAAACTGTTAGAACTCTTTTCTGACCCACGACTTCTCCCAGTTTAAAGCGAGGAGAATGCTGAGGCATGAACAAGAAAATGGAGTGATGGTGTTTCCCGCCAAAAGTTCAACAATGGGCCTCATTACAAGGTCGGCGGTAACTGGCCGGTGCTACCGGGATATTACAGGTGGCGACAGACCGGGATGTCATGCGACAGAAAAAAGTAAGTGCATATTCCCGTGGAGTCCCATTGGCCTCCATGGGAATGGGGACACTGAAGCAACGGCACCATTGCTAACGGTGCAGGTGCTTAAGTGAAGACAATGCTGTTAGGGCCCAGAATCCCCAGCCGGTCAGACCAGCCAGGAGATCCGTGGCCCCTACCGGCATTGTTTGAGTATGGCGGTCCGGAAAGGGTGTAAGTACGATATTACCGGCACCCTCGTTTCCAGACCTCCATGTTCGTAATGCGGCCCAATGTGCTTTTTTGCTGCAATGTTAAAGCCTACACAATAATTCTGCTGAAACCTGTATCACCTCCAAGGATAATGCCAGCGCAGAGGAGCTGCTAGGGGGGGCGCTGAAGGGGCTATAGCCCCAGGTCTTTGGGTTAAAGCCCCAGAAGCTCAGTAGCTTCAACCAAAAGGCTAGCTAGGCCCGAATCCCAACAGTCCCAACATTAGTGTAGCCCCAGATCTTTTCCAGACATAGGAACACCCCTGTGCCACCGTAACATAGCGATGGATGTTCACTTCCATAGAAATCTATGCGCCTGGAGGAGATTGTGACTGCAGCACCCGTTCACTAGCAGAAGACTCGGGGTGTAATTTAAAGCAGAATGAAAGAGCCCAGCAATGCTACAGACCCACTTCCAGGTGGTCGCATTAAAAAAAAAAAGAGCAAATCGCAAATACAACATGAAACATTGCTACATAGTTCTCTGCAAGGTACCTGCATATGCCTTTGTTTGTGCACCTCCGACTCCAATCTTTCTCCTCCTATTTTAAGTTGGTGCATTATGACACTATCGGAA